>NW_007732747.1:56056-118662 GCF_000696425.1 Galeopterus variegatus
ACTGGAATTTGTCTGATGTTATTCTCATGATTAGACTGGAGTTACAATGTCTGTGAAAAGAAGATCACAGAGGTAAAGTGACATTTCATCACATAATATCAAGGGTAAATATTATCAACAGAAGTTATCACTGTTGATTTTGAACTTGATCATATGGCTGAGATAGTGTTTGTCAGATTTTTCCACTGTAAAAGCAACTCCTTTTTTTTCTCTACTTCTGTGTGTTCTCTTTGGAAAAACATTACTATGTGCTACAAGCACTTGAGAAATGAAGAATTATATTCTACCTCCTTGAAGGTGGAATATCTACATAAATTATATATAATTCTCTTGCACAGATTTGCCCATCCTTCCCCATTAATTTACATATTCAATCATTAACTTATATCATCATGGATTTATGAATATTTATTTTATGCTTTGGGTTATAAATCAAAGCTATGATATTTCTTTTCAAATTGTTCCAGCTTGAGCAATTGGGAACTTTTTCAGTTTCAGTTGGCTTCTGTATATTTTTGGCATATCTCAATTATTGTGAATGTTTTTCTTGTTTTTGTTTTTTTTTTTTTTCCTTTGGTGGTGTTTGTTTTTTGTTTTGTTTTGTTGTTTTATTGGCAGCTGGCCAGTGTGGGAATCTGTACCCTTGACCTTGTTGTTATAACACCATGCTCTATCGAACTGAGCTAACCAGCCAGCTCTTTTCTTGTTTTTATTTGGTTTTCCAGCAGTTTCTTACTTTTTGGCACTGTACATGTTTTTGTGTATTTCCTTCCCCAATCCAAGCATTAGCCATTTCTCCAAGGAGCTCTCGTTATTCCTATTGAGGTACAGCATTAGAAACCACTATTTAGCTAGTAGGTGCCCTCATTGCTACCAGAGTGTCATTGTTTCTAGTCCCACTCAGCAAACAAAGGATATATATGTGTGTGTACTGATCCATGTATATACACATATTTATAAATATGTCTATGTATAGCTGTAAATCTGTACATGTATTAAACCAAACATGAATTTATAGTGATGTCTCCAACTCTAATCTACTTGCCATCTGAATCATTCTACAGTCCTTTTCTTGCTTATCTATATATTCTCACTCCAACAATAGGAAGCCAGTCTCCCACAATCTTCCATTCATTTACTTAATTGTTTAATCCCATGTCATAATTCTTAAGGCAAGCGCCTGAGGGAAACAACTTCCCCAACTAGAGTACAGAGCTTTTGTCTAATTCTTTTTGCCTTAGTCTTAAAGACACTATTCATTTATAAAATTACTTTGTGTAGCACCTTTTTCTCCCAAAGCATTCAGGGATGTTCTTTTATAGATTCCTAAGGCAGTTATATTGTTTCATGATATTCTTCTTTCCATGATATAACCCCCCAATGTCTTAAATGATTTATTTTAAAATTGTATATATGAAGGTTCATTCTTTTTGTCTAAAGTTCTATTAGTTTTGACAAAGCGATAGTGTCATGTATTCCCCATTACAGTATCATACAGAATAGTTTCACCTCTGTAAAAAATCCCCCATGCTTTACCTACTCAATCCTATCCCTCACTCTTTTTAAACACATAGGAGCCACTGATCTGTTTATTATCTCTACAGTTCTTTCTGACAGATGTAAAATTTACTGCATTTTAGTCCCTTTCGCAGATTTATGTTCTTCACAGCATTTACTGCCATCTCAAATTACCTCTTTATATTTGTATGTGATTTTCTGTTTCTTCATCTGTAATATAAACTCTATGAAGTGAGGGAGTCGTCTTCTTTGTCATTATACCTACAGTGCAGAGAATAGTTACTATTATATATTAAGTAAGTGAATATTTGCTAAACAGGAAAATGGATTAATATGTTCTGATAATATATGTTAACATTCTTTCACATAGCTATATGCTTTTAAGATCTATCCATGTATTTTCATTGCTTACTAGCTATGAAAATAAAGTCCAACATATCATTTTTTTTCTTTCATGAATCATGTTTTTAGTGTGGTATCTAAAAACTCAACAACAAACCAAAGGTCACAAAAAGTTTCTCTTTTGTTTTCTTCCAGATGTTTTATAGTTTTACATATACTAGCATTCATAAAATATTTTTAAATGTTAACATCAGGTATGTACACTATATCTAAAGGTTGACCATGTTCCTAAGCTGTGACAGGGAAAGTGATAACTTGAAGACAATTTAGATGTAGACCAAGAGAGAAGGGAAGTACATAAGAAGCCACGTTAAATGACTTCTCGTCTCACCTATTTTTTTCTGAACTTCTCTATAAGCTCTCACTCTGTGGATACAATTGCTTCATGGAAGTTTTTCTGTTCCTTGTCATCTGAAGTATACCACACTCTTTTGGTGATTTGCTTGTGTCTCTGTCTACCCTGTCATTGGTTCCTCATCTTATTCTCTTTTGCACCACATGTGAATTTCACAGTATTCTCTACTGTGATGTTCTCTGCATTTTCTCCTTCAGTGACAACATTCACACACATAGCTTCTAACATGCTTTTCATAACCATTTACTAATTCTCCCACTTTATTCCTGAATCCCAGACTTTCATTTCTAACTGAAATCTGGTTACCTGCAATTGAATATAACACCTGCACCCTAAGTTTCCAGCCCGGCATGTTGTCTCAATTCTGCAATTACTTACAATAATCATCATCCTTCTAGTTCACCTCCCTCACACACATGCTCCTTCATTTATACCAGCACTGTATCAATTGCTGAGCCCTGTGAATACCAGCACCGAGATACCTTTCCCATATATTGTCCTCTTCTCATTTGCTCTACTCCCTCAATTCTGGCCCTTAATTCCTCTCACTGACACAACAGTACAGCCTATTTTTATCACTCTCAGATTCAGAATTTTTTAAGCACAACTCTAGTCTTAAGACTCTTCAGATGAGAAAACTATAAAAGCCTCCTTATACTTACTGAATAAATAACAAACTTCTCAAGCTGTCATTAAATCTGTCATTTAAATCCATTTCAGTCCTCTTTATCAACCTTTCTAGTCTTCTCTATAACTATTTCTTCTGTCTTTATTTTGAAAGGAGAAAGAAGGAGGCTTCTGGTTTGTGGATAGTGTTCTTTTCTTAAACCTGGTGCCAGTTTTACGTGTGTTTAGTTTGGACATTGTCCTCAATCTGCAAACCTATGTAATGTGGATTCTTTTATATCTACATTACACTTTCATAAGAGAGAAGAAGGAGATATGTGAGTTATGGCATTTCTAGTTTCTTATATTGCTCAGAAAGCAGCTGAAACTATGGATTAAATTAGCTCTAATTAAGACACCCTGGCCTTCTAAATATTTATTTTATATTTATTCCTAAAATAAAGGAAAACAAATTTATTAGTTCCAAATTCTAAAATTCAAAAATAATCAAAAAAAATTCAAAGAAATCCAAACACAGTGTCAGAAACTAAATGGAAGATTTTGTTGATGTACCAAAGATAATGATGATGATAGCAATAAGAGGTATTATAAAAATCATTAATTAGTCCTTTAGAGACAAGTATTAAACTAATATTCATAATATTGAAGGGGTATTATAGAAGACCTGAGTAAATATGGGGTCTGCAAATTCATACAGAACATGATTAAATTTTATAAAGATATAAATTTTACACCAATTAATCTGTGCATTCACTGCACCGAAACTAGATAAATTACTTTGGGAAGTTGTATGTATCATCTAGACATATGCATAATTCATGGCTCAGAGTAATTCTACTCCTGTGTGTGTGTAACAGAAATGTGTATGTGCGTAATCTAAAAATACATTCATAAGTATTCAGAAAGCAATATTATTCATTACTGTATTATTCATAACCAAAACTAAACAATCCAAATGTTCATATACAATGGAATGGATAAGTATAGTGAGTTATCATACACAGCAATTGAAAAAAACAAAGTACTACAGAGGAAAATATGGAGAGATCTTCAAACTATAATATCAAGCAAAATATGGTAGCTGAAAAAAGTGACTAATAAATAATGTCATGAATTACATCATGAAATAGACAAAACTAACCTATTGAGTTATATGGCGTGATAGTGGTTACCTCTAAAGGAAGGTAGGGACTGAAAGGGAATATGAAACCAGAGGGATTCTGTGGTGCTGGTAATGTTCTATTTTTTCATATGGATGGTTGCAACATTTTTAAATTATCTTGTAAAAGTTATTGAGAAATATACTTATTCATGCAATTTTTTATTAAATTTCAATTAAATATTATTAAAAGAAAAATATGCTCTGCCTTACTAGAAAAATATAAAAATATAAATCTAAAAAAGATTTGGCAAAAATGTTTAACAAAAGTTGCAAACAATTGGTAAATGCAAAAACCTTTGATGCTGGTCAAGGTACTTGGGAACAGGTACACACATGCACTCTTAATTGGTATACTCACTCTGGAGAATAATGTAAAAAAAATAGTATTTGCACTTTTTCATATATGCCTGGAAAACTGTCTGAGGATGTTAACTGTAGCAATGTTTGAAATAATAAAAATTGAAAGACATTTAATGTCTATCAACAAGAGAACAACATACTCACTCTGGAGAATAATGTAAAAAAAATAGTATTTGCACTTTTTCATATATGCCTGGAAAACTGTCTGAGGATGTTAATTGTAGCAATGTTTGAAATAATAAAAATTGAAAGACATTTAATGTCTATCAACAAGAGAACAAATGTATAACTTTCAGCATATTTTGTTTATTCACATAATGAAATCATATACAGAATTTGAAACTAATGAGATCAATATTTACATACCAACACTGAAAAATCTCAAATATGTAATGTAGGGGAAAAAAGTTGCAAAATATAGTATGTTAAGATTTAAGTACATATTAAAGATACATTTTAAGATTCAAATCTCTCATAATCTGTGGGCACAGAAAATCAGTATATATTAGAAAATAAGGAAATGATTGAGCACCAACCACAAGAACAATCCACAGCTGAAAGAAAATTACATGTGAGATGACTCAGTTAAAAAATACTTCACTGATGAAGTAAAATTTAGCTGTCTTTGAATAATTAGATTTAGCCTTGAAATGAAATGAGCAATTCTAAAGGAGGAAAAATACTCCTTAACATCATAACCCTTAATGTAGAGTTGTTCCTCCTTCCCCAACTGCACCTTTCTCCTTTTCAATTTCCTCACTTTTCTACCCATGGATCTTCCACTGAATGACTGTATGCACATCTCTCAACCTCTTTATGCTTCACTGTAAAATGGAGATGATCATAAAACCTGCTTCATAGGAATCATGCAAAAAGTAGGTGATTTAATAAATGTTAATCACTTAGAGAAATAGAAATCTCTCAATAAACTTACCAGCTATCATTATTACTGAACAAGATCATAGGTAATGCTTCTCTGTGATAACAGTTCTCTTTTTAACTGTCAGGAGTTTCTTCTCTTTTTTTGGCAGAGTGAATATTTGAAGTCCAGAATGGTTCTTACACATTATATATGAGTCCCATAAACCTCAGCCATAAAGCCAAGAAGAAATGCTGTGCTTACTTCACAATGAGCCATAACTACAGGTTAATAAAGTAGCTGCTTACTCTCTCCATCATATTTACATGATGTTTTCACTCTCTTTACTCGTGTGCCGCCTAAGAATATTGCATCTGGGCTTTAAACAACTTAAGTAAAACAAAATTTTTTAAAGATAATTTTAACATTCTGAAATAACTCTCAACAAGCCATTTAAAACAACATCATTTCCTTTAATGCAAATTTTTTTAAAATTTATTTAATGAGTGCCTTCTACTTGCTAGTAAGGATTGTAGAAACAAGAGAAAACATGTCAAAAAAGGTACGAAATAACTCTCAACAAGCCATTTAAAACAACATCATTTCCTTTAATGTAAATTTTTTTAAAATTTATTTGAGTGCCTTCTACTTGCTAGTAAGGATTGTAGAAACAAGAGAAAACATGTCAAAAAAGGTATATATATTCTTTTGAAAATGCAGAATGTGATGAGTTTTACAAAGTACATCAAAATAGGAAGTGTGATAGATGGTATCTTACAGTCTGGACGGTAGCAAACAAGGGTGATCGGGTATACATTATTAAGAAGGCAATACTTGAGCTGAGACATGGAGACTAAATGGAAGAGAACTATGTGAATTACTGCAAGAAGATTATTTCAGACAGAGGGAGCAAAGGCTTCAATATACGGCTTAAATTTCTGTATTTGAGAGACAGAAACAAAGAAAAAGGGATAATGTGGTCAGAACATTATGGGTGGGTGCAAATAGTAAGAAGTAACCTTAGAGAAGTATCTGGGGCCTGATTATATAAAATATTTTAGGTAAGAAGTTTGCATTTTCTTTTAACATTAATAACAAAGCAGCCAGGAAGTATTTGTGTGTGTGGAGAGAGAAAAGGTTTTAAGATCCAGAGTATATCACAATGTAGAGGGTTTACAGCATGCAGAGATCATCAGGGAACATTTCATTCTAGTGAACCTCATGTTTGACAGTGACCAGATTCAAAACAATTGTACCAAGCTGTATAAAATGAATGTAATAATATAACTGTGTATAATTAATATTCAGATCCTGCTTTCACGAATGGGTAAACCTAGCCTGAGTAGTGCATGCTTTTTATTTTCAGCATCTGAGTGCAGTGATACATTGCTTTTTAAAATGTGTGTTTTGGACCGGCCCCGTGGCTCACTTGGGAGAGTGCGGCGCTGGTAGCACCGAGGCCAAGGGTTCAGGTCCTATAAAGAGATAGCCGGTGCACTCACTGGCTGAGCATGGTGCAGACCACACCATGCCAAGGGTTGTGATCCACTTACCGGTCAAAAAAAATTAGGTGTGCTTAAATAAGATAGCTCAATTAAGGTAAAATATACTTTAAGACTGTTATATATCCAACTTTTTGATCTGTGGTAAGGTAAGAAGAGCCAAGATTTGAATAAAGAGAGCATGTGGTCCTGAACAAAAGAATAACCATTATTACCCAATGCCTGATATGAACATTTAATGTCATACATTTCAAAGGCATGAGGCCCTGGATCTCGTCCAAGACACGCCTGACCCTATCACAGTGTCTCTCTTCCCATTATCTCACAGCAACGTTTAAAATGCTCAGTGCCAGCTGGCTGATTTCAGTCCTGACACAGCAATGTGTGACTTTCTGACCTCCTGTGAGAGAGAACAAAAGGGCTGGCCAAGATAGTACCGACAGAAAAAGTAATTTAATCTATTTCTTGTTATGTTTCTCTGACAGTAGAATAGCTTATAACTTTCTTTCATAGCCATAAAGGGAAAGAAAAAAAAAAGTACATCATATGTGTTAAATCATTCACCGAGAAAACAACTTGTTGAATATTTGTCTCACGAACTGAGCTACAGGCTGGATACACAAGGTTGAACAAGACAGACAAATTGCACATGTGTGCATTTACATATTGATTAACTAAAATACATTCATGGTCAGTGCTACCCCTTATGAAGGTAACAAATACAAAGTGAACACTTTGAAAAACAATCAATTTGTGTTGTGCGGTCTATTTCGGATTAGCTCTCTCTTTGCCATGTTTCACAACTCCTCCACCATAACTCTTTTAGATGCTTATACTGTCTTACACAACTTGATGATGCAAAATCAGTAGTAAAGGCATGTCTGTCCAATTTCTAATACGTACCTAGTAACAATAGTAGCTGCTTCTATTACAGCTGCTCTTAATTTCTTGAAACATCTCAAAATGTGAAATTTCTTAGCTACTTTAACAAAGACAATCTCATTTTAAGATAAGTATCTCCTGCCAAATACAATTAGAAAATGTACTATCAGGAACTGGGAAAGACCTATGTCATGGTTTCGACCCTCTAGAAGCTGGCTATTTAAATAGGGAATTCACAAAAAGGAAATAATAGAGGGTGTTTTAAGAGGTTTATCACTGGCACGTTTTAAATAGGGCTATAGTTTGTTTGGCATGTTATTTTATCAAGCAGAGCCCATAGCCCTTATGGCTTCCCTGATCCACTGAGTGCAGGAAAGGGGCCATCTCTTCATGTCACAGGTTATTCAGGGGACTTAGTCCCAGGAACTAAGATCCTCCATGTCTCTCTTAGCCTCAAGTCTACAACTTCTATCCCTAAATGGATGTTAATGAACTATCCAAATTGTTCCTAAACTTATGAGATTTCTCCTGTGGCTTTCCATTTCTGTTCATTTTGGCACCTGGGATTTCATTTTCTTTCATTTAAGCCCATATTTATAGTTTTGGTTATATTTTATCAGCATTGCTAAACATTTTTAATAATGGGAACTGGGCAGGAGAGAAGAACAGAGGGAATTGTTGGCATTGTTATTATATTCTGACGTTGCCTCAAGCAGAATTTGCTCATCTAAAAGTTGTGGGTTTTCATACATAAAATTTATACATAAAAATTTATACATAAAAATTTCATACATAAAAATTCTACTTTTCATGCCTGACTTGCAGTTGTTTGAGAAGAGAAAATATATTGTTGGATGTAAAAATGCTTTGGAATATTATTTTTTGTGCCAAAATGAGTTAATGCTATCGTTATTACTATCACGTCAGATTGACTCCCATCTTCAAGTAAAAGAAAGTACAAGACAAGAAAAGTCAAGATTTCCTTATCCAGTTGTCTGTTGATGAGGACTCAGGTTGGTTCCATATTTTGGCTATTATAAATACAGCTGCAGTTAACATGGGAGTACAGGTATTGCTTTGACATTATGATCTCCATTCCTTTGGGTATATACCCAGTAGTGGGATCACTGCATCATACAGTAGCTCTATCTGCAGTTGTTTGAGAAACCTCCATACTGTTTTCCATAGTGGCTCTACTAATTTACAGACCCATGAATAGTGTAGGAGAGAGTTCCCCTTTCCTTGCATCCTCACCAGAATTTGTTACTCTCATTCCTTTTAACTGGAGTGAGGTAGTATCTCAATGAGGTTTTGATTTTCATTTCCCTGCTGATTAGTGATGCTGAGCATTTTTTCACATAAATGTGGGCCATTTGTATGTCTTCCTTTGAAAAAATGTCTATTCATCTCCTTTGCCCATTTCTTAACTAGCATATTTGTCTTTTTACTGTGTAGTTGTTTGAGTTCCTTATATATTCTAGGTATTAATCCATTGCCTCATGTAGAGTTTTCAAATATTTTCTCCCATTCTGCAGATTGTCTTTCTGTTCTGTTGATTGTTTCCTTTGCTGTGCAGAAGTTATTTATTTTGAAACAATCCTATTTGTTTATTTTTTCTTTTGTTGCTTGTGCTTTTGTGGTCTTATTGCAGCAACATGGATGAGCCTTGGAAAATTGTCTTAAGTGAAATAAACCAGATACAGAAAGAGAAATACCACATGTCTCACTCCTAACTGGGTGGTAAAAAAAGGAAAGAACGATAGATAGATGGAAAGAAGGATAGAAAGAAAGAAAGATAGAAAGAGAAAGAAAGTAGGAAGGAAAGATGGAAAGATCACAATAATACATTGAACTTTCAGGAGAGAACAAAGCTAAGGATACTAGAGATGGGGGTTGGGGAGGGAGAAGAATTGGGGAGTGATAGACCCGATGGACAGCATGGAGAAAGATTACAATTTGTAATGATGAATATGATAATAATAATTATGATGATGATGATGATGATGATGATGATGATAATAATAATAATAATAAATAAAAGTCAGTTTGGTCAGAGCTAAAAATTATTCCAATGTATGAGGAGGGAATTGGGGAGTGATAGACCCGGTGGACAGCATGGAGAAAGATTACAATTTGTAATGATGAATATGATAATAATAATTATGATGATGATGATGATGATGATGATGATGATGATGATGATGATGATGATGATAATAATAATAAATAAAAGTCAGTTTGGTCAGAGCTAAAAATTATTCCAATGTATGAGGAGATTACATCGTATCATTTATACAAAGAACATGTGTTGCTGAGGGAGTTAGTAAGGTAGGCAGTTAACAGAAATTTGGCAGCTGTCTAAGGACATTTTCTCCTTCAGAATGAGGCTGGAGTATGTCACACTGTCTATCAATACCATGATTGATATCTTTATGCTGAAACCAAAAAAAAAAAAAAGAACATATTTGACTTTTTGTTTAAAATATATTTAGCCCCACAGTCCTGGAAATAGTATGTATGGACCACACTGTTTTCATGTAAAGAATTCAATGCATCTTTGTTTTTCGTAAGAATCACAGTTAACACTGTGAAGGAGAGTACACAATTCTAATCATGTTAATAATTTCTAATCATGTTAATCCAACTCAACTATTATTTCTAGTCTATAAAATTGACTTTTAGCTTCCAGATGCAATAGCAAAGACCACTGTACATTTTATTCTTGCTTCAAAAAGAGAAGCCATATAACGCATTGCTTTGACAGTTCACTTCATAAAATTATCCTAGTAAAACCAAAAAAAGATGTCACATTCACTGAAAGTTTAGGAGAAATACGGAAGATAAGAATGACTCAGTATTTATAGTCTTCATAGTAACTTGGAGAAAGTTGGAAAGCAGGGTCTTTTTTGTATTAGTGAGCCTAGTTATAGAATTGTTTTATAAAAATATATATATATATAAATATAATTTTAAAAACTTAAAGAAAATATACTATTATGTTCAAATTTACATCTGTACATACGATAAGATTGATATGAGCAAATTAACTTGCCTGATATTAAAAATTGTCTTCTAATATGCATATTCATTTTTTATTTACATCATTTCTTTTTCAACACTGGCTGCACATTGAAATCATGTGAGAATGTTGTAAAAGCTTTCCTGATAACTCATATTCTTTGGGATTTGCCCTGACTTGTCAGTATTTTTTAAAAAGTACTTAATAGCACTTGTCTAGTATTAATGAAAACTTTTCTTTTTCAACACTGGCTGCACATTGAAATCATGTGAGAATGTTGTAAAAGCTTTCCTGATAACTCATATTCTTTGGGATTTGGCCTGACTTGTCAGTATTTTTTAAAAAGTACTTAATAGCACTTGTCTAGTATTAATGAAAACTTCCTCTGAAACTCAGTAACATCCTATTAAAAAGGGCAAAGGTGAATTTCAGTGCTGTAGTTATTCAAATTACCAAAAACTTCAATTTGTGGAGTACAAATCAACAAGTTCTTAAATAAAATATATCAACATGAAATAATTTTGGTTCATATAGTATTTCTCAAAGATTGGCACTTTGTTCACCTACCTTAGAGTGTGCATTTAAAAATTAATATTTATAGACATAGTCCTAAGCTTAAAAATGAAATATTTTATGAATGAGACTCAGGAAAAACTGAGAACCACTGGTGCAAATTATCAAATACAGTTCCAGTGAAGACATTTTTTAATTTCCAAGGTTGCCTGCATTTACATGCATGGAAGTGAGGGGAGGGGCTGCAGATCAAAGAAATGCTATTTGTAATATAGAGGAAGAATAAAAAGAAAGATGAATGAAATAATAGCATCAAATCCTTTTTTTATATCTGCAATCAGTTAAGTTGTTGGCACATAATTAGATTCTATGATGTCACCAAGAAATTTGAAATCTTAAAGTATTTCTCTGTCAGAAATATTTTAAAATCATGACTTTCCACTTTATTATATTACGTTGTTAGATTCTATATAACATACAGAAGGACCTCTATTTTTTTAATTGAAACTAGTTGATTGTACATATCTGTGTGATACAGAGTTGGACTCAATACCAGTGCACAATATGTGATGCTCAAATCAGGAAAATTAGTATATTCAACATTCTACAATGTAATTGTTTTGTGTGGCCCTTTACTAATTCCTCTTTTAGCTTCCCCCCACGTCCCCACTTCTTGTAACCTCAGTTCTCTTCTCTCCTTTTGAAAGTACAATATGTTATTGTGATTGTTGTATATTTCTTTTAAAAATGTATTGGTTTATGTTTGTAGCTCCCATTTATGAGTGAGACATAGTATTTCCCTTTCTGTGCCTGGCTTATTTCACTCAACATAATTTTCCCTAAGTTCATCCATGTTGCTGCAAATGGCAGTATTTCATTCTTTTTTATGGCAGAGTGGAATTCCATTACATAAATACACCACATTTACCTTACCCAGTCATCTAATGATGGACATGTAGGTTGATTCCAACTCTTGGCAATTGTTAATAGAGCTGCAATAAACATGGAGGTAAAGGTATCACTTCAACATGATGATTTCCATTCCTTTGGGAATATACCCAGCAATGGAATTGCTGGATCACATGGCAGTTCTATCTGTACTTTTTTTGAGGAAAACCCATGCTGTCTTCCATAATGACTGCACCAATTTGCAGTCTCACCCTCAGTGTAGGAAGGTTCCCCTTCCTCTGTATCCTTGCCAGCATTTGATATCCTCTGTCTTTTTGATAATAGCCAGCCTAACAGGGGTAAGATGGTATCTCAATGTGGTTTTGATTTGCGTTTCCATGATGCTTACTGATGCTGAGCATTTTTTCATGTGTCTGTTGGCCATATTTATGTAAATTTATTGACTCACATATGTTGAACCATCCTTTCATCCCTGGGATGTATCCCACTTGATTGTGGTGTATAAGTTTTTGATGTGGCCTCTGTTTCAATTTTTTGGAGTAGTTTGAAAAGAAATGTTTCAAACATTTCTTTAAAGGTTTAGTAGAATTCAGCAGTAAAGCCATTCTGTCCTGGGCTTTTGCTTTATTGGGAGACTACTGGTTACTGTTTCAATCTTGTTGCTTGTTAGTGGTCTCTTCATTTTTTCTTTGTCTTCTTGGTTGAGTCTTGGTAGTTTATATGTGTCCAGAAATGTATCCATTTCCTCCAAGTTCAAATTCGTGTATAGTTGTTTATAATAGACTCTAATGATTCTTTACATTTCTGTGGTATCAGATATAATGTCTCCTTTTTAATTATTGATTTTTGTTATTTTGGTCGTCTCTCTTCTTTTTTGAGTTAGCCTAGCGAATGGTTTGTCTATTTCGTTTATGTTCTTGAAAAAACAACTTTTTGTTTAATCTTTTGTGTCATTTTTCAGAGTCTCTATTTAATTCTGCTCTGATCTTAATTTTTTCTTTCCATCTACTAATGTAGTGTTTGACTTTTTCTTGTTTTTCTTGTTCTTTGAGGTTTAGCAATAGGTTGCTTATTTGAAATCTTTCTATTCTTTTATGTAAGCATATATTGCAACAAACTTGCCTCTTAGTACTACTACTGCAGTATTCCACAGGTTTCAGTATGATGTGTCTTTATTTTCATTACTTTCAAGAAATTTTTGATTTCCTGTTTAATTTCTTCTTGGACCCATATGTCAATAAGGAGTATGTTGCTTAATTTCCATATGTTTGTATAGTTTCTAGAGTTTCATTTGTTATTTATTTCTAGTTTTAATCTGTTGTGGTCTGTAAAGATATGTGAAATGATTTCACATTTTAAAATTTTGTTGAGACTTGATTTGTAACCTAAAATGTAGTCTATACTTAAGAATATTCCATTTGCTGACAAGAAGAATGTATATTCTGTCATTGTTGGATGAAATGTTTTGTATATATGTGCCAGTTCCAATTGATCTAAAGTTCAGATTAATCCTGTGTTTCTCTTTTGATTGGTGCCTAAATGATCTATCCAGTACTGAGAGAGCGGTGTTCAGGTCCACAGTTGTGTTGATGTCTCCTTTTTTTTTTTTTTAGCTCTTATAGTGTTTGTTTTATATATCTGGGTGCTCTGGTATTGGGTGCATATATATTTATGATTGTTTTGTCTTCTTGCTTAATTGATCCTTTTATTATTTTATAATGGCCTTGTCTCTTTTTTATAGTTTTTGGTTTAAGGTCTGTTTTATCCTGTATAAGAATAGCTTCTCCTACTCATTTTGGTTTCCACTTGCTTTGTATGCCTTTTTTCCATCCCTTCACTATTAGTCTATGTATGTCTTTACAGGTGAGTGAATCTCTTGAAGACAGCATATAATTGGGTCTAGCTTTTTAATCCAATCAGTCAGTCTGTGTCTTTTGAGTGGAGAACTTAATGCATTTTTATTTAGGTTTATTATTGAAAGATATTGTCTTACTCCTGGTATTTTATCAGTTTTTGTTTGGATGTTTTAAATATCTTTTTTTTTTCCTTCATTTTCCTTTTATTGTTTGTCTTTCATGTTTGCTGTTTTCTTTAGGTGGTTGCATAAAGTTTCCTTCCCTGTCTCATTCATAATTTTGTTCTACCAGTGGGTTTTGTTCTTTCTTGTGTATTCATAGTAGTAATTATTGCTTTTCTCTTCATTTTCCTTTTATTGTTTGTCTTTCATGTTTGCTGGTTTCTTTAGGTGGTTGCATAAAGTTTCCTTCCCTGTCTCATTCATATTTTTGTTCTACCAGTGGGTTTTGTTCTTTCTTGTGTATTCATAGTAGTAATTATTGCTTTTCAATTTTAGATGCAGTGCCCCCTGGAGGATTTCTTGTAGGGCTGGTCATGTGGTGTTGAACTCCCACAGTTTAACACATTCATTTTCCCCTTTCTGGTACAAGGTCTTTGTTAGTTTATCTAAAAAAAACAAAACAAAAAAAAACTGTTACTTAAAAATAAAATAATTACTATCTAATTAGCATGTTTTTCAATAGAAAATGATTAATTTATCGCAATTGTTCATTCTTCCAATAAGGGCTTTCTTAAAATCTACAATCTAGACACTAGGCTCTCAGAGGATTAAATAGTGAGATTCTTATGATGCCGTGATAGAGAACGTAATGATTTTCTTCAATAAGGATTCAGAAATAAAATAAAGATAAATCTCACAGATTCAATTGTAATTTAAAGGAAAGAATAATGACTTTAGGATAAATAATATCAGCTAGAACTTGCATAAAAATATGTTGGTCAGAGTAAGCACCTCTGAGGAGGTCACAATTTAGCTGAGATTTGAATCCTGAGAAGGAGCTGGGCAAGAGTAGATGCCAAACAGGAAACTGAATATGAGGGTCATGGACTCAGAGAAGAGATCTGGGTTGAAGATATAAATTTGTTAAAAAATCTGTGTATAGGTGTGTAATGGATAATCTATGTGTGGATGAGACAGCTCTGAAAGCAAGAGTATGGATTGGGAGAGTGCAATGGTCAAAAGCAGAATGTTCAGGATCTTTTGCATCTAAAGACCAAGAGGAGGAGGAAGAGCCAGAAGAGCAGAAAGATCAGAAGAGACAGTCCTAGTACACTAAAAAAAGAATGGTTCCTGGAAAAGGGTGGCAAACAGTGGTGAAGCTTGCTGACAGGCCAATTAAGAGATGGGCCAATGATGGATTTGAAAACATGGATGTCTTTGTTAACTTTGGGGGAAACTGTTAAAATGAATCTTTGAGTCTACACTCATCTTTATCTGACAGTAAAGGTACCTACTACATACAACATTTTAAATATTATTTTATTGCACTAAATATATATAATTTAAAATTTACCATTTTTACCATTTTTAACCATAGTTTTGTGGTGTTAAGTGCATTCACATTATTGTGCAACCATCACCACCATTCTTTTCCAGAATGTTTTCATCTTACCAAACTTAAACTCTGTGCCTATTAAACAACAACACAAGAATTAACAATTTTGAGTATCTACTTGATCTCAGAAAGATTGTTAGGCTATTACCAGAAATATTACGTTAACTTTTACAAAAATCTTAAGATTTTTAGCCTGTTAAAAGAACTGAAGGTCAGAGAACTCAAATTACTTTCCAAAGATTATGCATTAACAAGTGGCACAATTGAAATTTGCATTTAGAATTGTCTATAAAGCCCAAGTTCTTTTCTCTAGGAGCCATGTAAGCAGAAGAGAATGAGAGAAACATAAATGGCAGCAAATCCATTGGTGTGACCTGTACTTCCAACTACAAAGAAAGTAACAGCTATTGAGTTTTTAAAAAAGCAAAAAGAAAGAAAGAAAGTTAAAATCAGTATTTAAATGATGTCTAAACCCTATCAATGTGATAATGATTTGAGTTATTCACACGCTACTTCTAGGGCTAATTTCTGGGGTATATTACGGATATCATCTCTAAGACAAAAATCAGACTTCAATTTTTCTTATAGTAATGTGTGCTTTTGTTTGCCTTTCAAATATATATACTTTGTGTTGTGTGTGTGTGTGTGTGTGTGTGTATTTTAGTGGTTGGCCAGTTAATTTGTCTTTCAATCTCTCAACCTCAGAGAGATTTCAGATCTCTCTTAGAGACAAATAGGAAAGTTCTTTCTCTGTTTGTCCATGCACTGTGTATTAGTCTGCTTGTGTTTTCATAACAAAGTACCACATAGTAGGTGGCTTAAGCATCAGCAATTTATTTTCTCACAGCTCTGGAGATCAAGGTGTTGAGAGGTTTTTTGTTTTTGTTTTTGTTTTTTCCTGTGGGCCTGTCCCCCTGGCTGTGTCTTATCCCTGTGTCTTCACATGGTCTTCCCTCTTTGCACCTCATATAAGTATACTGGTCATATCAATTTAAGGTCTACAGGTATGACCTCACTTAATCTGTATTACATCTTTAAAGAACGTATCTCTAAATACAGTTACATTCTGAACTCAGGACTGAGGGTTAGGACTTCAACATATGGGTTTTGGGGGAACACAATTCAGCCCATAACACACCGTAAGAGATTATGTATGGAACTTTCCAAATTTTATCAAAATTTTACTAATCTTAATCCAAATTATACTAATCTTAACCTGTCTTTTTGATATTTGAGACTGAAAAAACAGTTTGTCTGAAGAAGAATATTTATCCTTGTTGTTATAGAAAATAATGTATGTCCTACCAGGATAATTTAAAGGTAATATACTTAAGGTGAAGAAAGGTCATATATCAAACATGGTTACCACTAAAATGCAAATGCTCCCTGCATAACGGATTCCATTTTATAGATTACTCCCTAGTGCATTATTTGTGGGCCTTCAATTAGGCTTCTGAAAACCAGGAAAATATTAATATAGCTTCATAGTGGACTATAGGCAATTACCACTAAAATGCAAATGCTCCCTGCATAACGGATTCCATTTTATAGATTACTCCCTAGTGCATTATTTGTGGGTCTTCAATTAGGCTTCTGAAAACCAGGAAAATATTAATATAGCTTCATAGTGGACTATAGGCAGAGATTTTGGTACTGCAAAAAGAACAGATAAGGGAAGTGTTCCCTTTTCTTGTCTCAGAAAAGTATAATGTGTACAAAACTTAAAAAAATGCAGACCTCTTGATTTTACCCTGGGCATCCAAATATATGCATAGTGTGGAGACAAATCATCTGGGGCTATTTACTTATTATTATAACACATAGTAAAGACCAGCATTTGCAAAGAACGTGTCTTGCTTTCTTGGGCTGGAAGACTACCACATCTTCAAGGTATCTGCTAGTCAACCAGGGTTTACCCTCTGAATAAAAGATTCTGCCACTGCTGTAACACACTGCAAAGGTATCCCTCAGCTGTTACCAGATGCTAGGACATTACCTAGCAACAGTGAGGAAGGTAGAGATGATTTACATGAATATATAGTCACACCATGAACTCTAAACCTTTACTTCCAAAAAAAATTCCAGGACTTCCGATTTCTACACCCTGTAAAGGGCTTGGAAGTCATTTTTCCCAACTTGAAAACAACAAAAAAGCTGAACAAACTGAAAAACAGTGACTTTTCTTAGATATATCTGAATATTGAGGTCACAGAACAAACTGCCACCCTGAATATTAATTATAGTACTAGTACCTTTCATTCAAGAACCACAAAAAGGCACAGAAATTTTAATTAAACCTTGGTGGAATTTTATTTCTTTTCAGTTGTGTGTGGAAGAGGATCACAATATAATTATATATTATTAGGTATTAGAATCACCCAAATGATTTTAAAGTAAATCCTACTATATTGCTATTTTCAGCTGTTCTTAACTTGAGTATATATGAGAGACTTGAGATTAACCAAATGCATTACCCTTTTAAAAACTTTGACATATTAGATTCCAATATTTAAAAATTCATCAGAAGGAAGAACTATGTCTTCATGTAGTAGTAAAAATTATTTGTTTGGTCACAGATAAATGCAACTATATTTTATCACCCCCAGTATAACTTTACTTTTTCCACCTCCATTTTCACTATCACTATGGGCCTTTTAAGGACATTCCAATCTATCTCAGGTTTTAATATTTTACTCAGATATATTTGAAACAATATTTACTGCATGAAACATTGCATTTTTGTCCTACATCATTAATGGAAGAATGTGCAATGTGGACAGCAGCCACACATTCCTGTTCCAGACCTTGCCCAGTATAAACTGTTTCTCAAACTGCCAGGAAGCACACAATATTCGAGACCAAGGATCCTGTAGTTAAGTTTCTGCTCTTCCACTTGCTAGTGGTAAGTCACATAAACATCTTCAAACCTCAAATCCATACTGGTCTATCAATAAATAGTTAAAGAAGAGTGATATGGATTGAATTGTGTCACCCAAGTTCTACATATTAGAAGCTTGACCCCACTGTGACTGTTAGGGGGGTAGGAAATCCTATTACGGTAATTGAAATGTGTGGCCTTGAAGAGGTGATTGGATTATCAGGACTATGCCTAGTGGATGGATTAATCTATTCACCAAGTAATAAGTTAACATGGTTAACTTAGGGGCATGGTTCTGATGACTTTAAAAGAGGTTGAGTCTCTCTCATCTCCACCATCAGCCATGTGAGACCCCTGAATTACTGTTACCACCAACAAAGCCTTTACCACATGTGTTCCCTTGACTTTGGACTTCTCAACCTCCAACAGTAAATTTAATTTTCTTACAAATTATTCAGTTCCATGTATTTTGCTATAAGCAATAGAAATGGGTTAATACAATAAGGAAATAAATTAATGAAATACAGAATAAGTAAGCTGGATGACAGAATGGTTCCCAGAAGTCAAATTGATGTATGTACATCATTTATACCATGTGCACATAAGTGGTTGCATCTCTTTCAATGGCTGTTCCCCAAAAGATTTTCCCTCATTGAAAGATTCATAAACATTTATTCAGGAATAAATCTTCTTACCACCTGTGAGGCCATGCAGCCAAAAGACCTACATATCAAGGTAGATACCAGCAAGGTTACCAAGCCTCAGGGGGAACATTCTTTATCCCATTCCTTCCCATGATGTTGGCTCAGTTTGATATCAGGAATATATTTCTTTTCAAAAATTAGGATTTTAGTTTTGATTAGGTCTCCTTATCAAAATCCTGTTTGATTGGCTGGTGGGTTTGAAATATTTTTCTATTCTTCTTGATCCAACAAGTCAATATTTTTTATAGCATTATATATCTTTTTATTTATTTATTTTTTAATGTTACACGGGGTCAATTTTTTTGTCATCTTTCAAGATTGGTTCATGGTGTTGGTGCACATGATAATAAATAGGGTTTATTTCTCTCCAACATTTCATCTGTTATTTAACATTTAATCTCCCTCAAATTCAAATTATCTGTTGTCTTCTCTCATTAACTTCACTTGCTATGTAAAATTTAAGTTTATGGGTTTATATTTGAATCCTTTGGCACCTGTATGATATATTATGGTTCTTCTACTCAGTAATTGGAATAAAGTAAATTATGCTAAAAATTTTCCTAGTTCAGGGTCCTGTAACAAAATACAGTAGACTAGATGGCTTATAAATAACACAAATTTACTTCTCATAGTTCTGGAGGTTAGAAGTCTGATATCAAAGTGCCAGCATGGTTGGGTTCTGTTGAGGGCTCTCTTTCAGGTTGAAGACTGGAATCTTCACATAGAGGGAAAGAGAGCTCTTTGGAGTTCCTTTCATGAGGGCACAAATCCCACTTATGAGGTCTTCACCGTTATGAGAATACAACCTCCCAAAAGGCCCACCTCATAACAATATCACATTGGAGATTAGAATTCCAGCATATGAATTTTTGGAGGACACAAACATTTAGTCCATTGTAGTAATAAAGCATATTATAGCAAACATTGGCTGTATGATTTTGATAACTTACTGCAACTCACTGACTCTCAATTTCTTATTCCATAAAATGGTGCTAATAACACCTACAACACAGAGTTCAAGTGAGATGCAATGAAACTGAAGAGTTTTTAGATATGTTTATTCTTTTATACACTATTTAGCATCTTCTTTATGTCAGATATGATGCTATGTGTGTTCTATGGGTTAAAAGTATCTCCCAGAAGTTAATGTATTGGAGACTTGACCACCATGGTAATAGCATTAAGAGGGTGGGAAATCTCATTGTTGTATTTGAAAGGCGGGGCCTTTGAGAGGTGACTTTGAGATCATGACTACAGTGCCCTTGTGAATTGATTAATCCATTCATGGAATAGTGAGTTGTCACGGGCATGGTTTTGATGGCTTTATAAGGACAGCAAATGAAAAGAGCTCGATTGCCCTTGCCATTCTTACTATGTGACACCCTGCATTGTTGTAGAGAGTCACCACACAGAAGAAGGTCCTCACCAAATGCACCCCCTGGACTGTAGACTTTCCAACCTCCAAAACTCTAAGAGATAAATTTCTAAGAGATTTATTTCTTTGCGAATTACCCAGTTTCAGGTATTCTATTATAAACAATAGAAACAAACTAATACAGTGTGTGTACGTGGGGGGGGGTAGGGGTGGGGGTAGTTAAGAGGCATTGTTCTTGCCCTGAAAAAGCTCACATTTTTATTTCAGTCAGAAACCCATGAGAATTGATATGAGTTAATTAATGTATCCCAAGTCCAATAATTGTATTTATCTTTGTGTTCCTCATCACAATAAGATGAATCAAGAGGGTTTGCCCGTGGTTTGGTTGGCTTTATGGAAAGTCCACTTCACATGTCAGCCTGAAAAATATAAACAGAGATAGTTTTGTTGTCTCTCATTTCCCATTTTTTCAGCTACCCAGGGCCTTCTCCTGGCCTCTAGTTGCCAATGACCCAGGATCTGTCCCACAAAGGTAGCAAATAATATATTCAGGGATCACTCTTCCTAGAAATTATGGGATTTTCTCTCCAGAAAAGGGATCATTCTTCCTAAAAATTATGGAATTTTCTCCCCAGAACCTGTAGTATGAGCATGGAAATATTGGGGATAGGAGAGGCTTGGGTGTGTAAGGAACAGTAAGAAATAGTAGGAGAGGTGTAATAGAGCTTGTTTTTGCTGCTGTTTTGTTTCTGTACTGCCTCAACCCAATTTTGAGAGCCCACTCAGTTCACTTTTCCTTCTTGATCACCTGATTAAATCCATGCCCCAACCACTTCCTTTAGGGCTCTCACAATAGCATTATGCACCTGCCCTCGCAGCCCCAGGGCCAGGTACCAGAAAACTAGAAGCAGCCCCTATGCCACAGAAACCATGAAATTATTCTAATTAGATAATTCACAGGGATTCTCCACCAAACCTAGCTAATGCCACTCTGCTTGCCATACAAAAGTTGCCCCCATCCTCCAGCTTGCTGTTCGTTACCCTGTTTCTGGGTGCAACCCTTATGTGGCCCTACCTGACAGCCTTTTCTCCACAGAACTAAACTTTTTAAAAGATTGTGCCTTTTATCTGTATTAACGTCTTTGTATTGTTTCCACCATAAAAAGAATCTTTAACCCCTTCTTTGCCTGGCTAATTTTATTTAACATAATGTGCTCCAGATTCTTCCATGTTGTCACATATGGCAGGATTGCCTCCTTTTCTACAGCCAAATAATATTCCATTTTATGTATATACTACCACGTATTATTTATTTATCCATCAATCAGTAAACATTTAGATTGTTTATCTTGGCTATTGTAGATAATGCATCAATGAACGTGGGAAAGCAGATATCTTTTTGAGATCCCGATTTCAGTCCTTCTGGATATATACCTAGAAGTGGGATTATTGGACCATATGGAAGTCTTATTTCTAATTTTTGGCAGAACCTCTCTACTGTTTTTCATAATGACTGTACTCATTTACAATCTCACAAATAGTGTGAAAGGTTTACCTTTTCTCCACACCCTTGTCAACATTAAACTTTTGTCTTTTTGGTAATAGCCTTTCTAACTAGTGGAGGTGATATTTAGGTCAGTGTGAGCGTAGTGTTGTTTTGGCTTACCAGGAGATGCGGATATACATCCCATCAACTTCCATTTGAGAACACTGTTCCACTTTTTGCATTGGAAATTAATCACAGGGTTATCTGATTATGGCTTAGAATATGTGTTTTCTAAAATATGTTTTCTTTTTGTTTCTGGGTTTTTATAACATATACTATCTGCTTAATAAAAATGACATCTGAAGACTCATACATATTGAAATTAAAATGTAAAGTTGAAAATCATTGAATTAGGGTGATGAGATTTTAAATTAATTGCATTTTTATAATAATAGCTGTACAATAATTTTATTTTAATAATTGGAGCAAAAGCATATTCTATAATACCATAATCCATATTTTCTGTAAAATGTAGTACTTAACCATTTTTTAACTCTCTCTCCCTCTTACTCTGTCAGATCATTTATACTCTGCAAATAAAGACAATTTTTTATCTGATATACCGATTCTTACATGTAGAGAATGTACACAACTTAATATTAAGATAATAGCTCACATTCCTAGATTGTTCTTGACGTTAACGAAATGCTTTAAAAGATTAATCAGTAATTTTGAGAGTCTCTATAGGTTCTTCATAGATATTCTTTAAGGAATTAAGAGAGATGTTTAATTCCTATTTTGCTAAGTGTTTTAAAATAAAAGATCTTTGAGTATTAAAAAAAAACTTTATTTTTTGAAATAATATTGTGGCTTTTCTTCTTCAATATGTTTGTCAAGAATAATCCTGAATCTCATAGAGCACGGGAGAAACAAACTTATTACCACTCTGTAGCTTCTAAAAGTAGTCAATAAGAACTACTAGATCAGAGCAAGATAGTTTATTTCTCACAGCAAGCTGCATGTGTATTAGGGTAGTTCTGCTAGTTTTCCTGTCCCCAAGCTCCAAAGGGTGAAAAGTTGTCCTTGGACCCTCACGAGTGCAAACACAGTGGATTGTACTGCAGCTGAGGGCCAAGGGCCTGGCACTTTTTCAGCAAGTAAGAAATAATTGTAGCAAGCAGCAAATAAGTAAGTACCCAGAAGAACAAACAATTTTCTTGCCCTAGTTAGTGGCCTGTGTGAATATCTGTGGATATTGCTTGTTATCAGAAGACTGACAAACCTCACAGGTTGACAAAATCAGCAAGGACATTGCAGGAATACTCTAGGTCCCTGGTGGACTGCCTCTGCCAACTATCTATTTGGTGAATTATAATTACATTTTTAATTGTTGGCCCAACCTTGAATTCCTTGCGTAACTATATTGCACATAATTTAAGTCAATAATTAGGTGAGTTTGACAAAGGTAATCAGTCTGGCAGTGACTGATCTGTTTTCTGTCACTATGGGTTTGCATTTTCTAAAATTTCCATTGTGAGGAATCACATTTTGTAGTGAATTATATATGGCTTCTTTAATATAGCACGACGCCTTTGAAATCTATCCATGATATTCATATTTGTATTAGTTCCTTATTATTGCTATAATATTCCACTGCATGTATATTCCAGAATTTCTTTATCCATTTACCTGTTGATGGTCATTGATGTTGTTTTCAGGCTTTGGTTATTATTAATACACCTGTTTGTACATTTGAGTGTCATATTTATCAATTACATGACACGATGTTTAAAGAGATTACTTCCTCCCATTTTGATCAATAGAGTCGTTGTAATCCCAATAAAAATCTCAGCATGATTCTGTAGAAATGTACAAGCTGAATCTCAAATTTTTATGGAAATGTAAATGACCTGGAATAATCAAAATGATTTTGTAAAATAATAACAAGATGGAGACCTTACACTTAATTATTTTCAGACTTAAAGTATGCTATTAAAAATGTTCTGTTATAGGTATAAGCATAAAAATATAAATAAATGGAACAGACAAATTATAAAAATTGACTTACACATACTGTCTATTTTGGACAGAGGATATAATGTAATCTAATGGGAAAAAATTATTCTAAATTAACTATAAACTGTATAAAAACTAAACCTCAACCATTATTTCACACAATATACAAAAAGTTAACTTGAAATGGATTAGATTTATTGTAAAAGCTAAAACAATCAAACGTCTAGAGGAAAAAGTCAGAGAAAAAATCTATGACCATAGATTATGGAAATATTTCTTTGGACACCAAAAGCTTAAACTCTAAACAAAACTATGAAAAGTTGTACTTCCTAAAAATTAGCAACTTTTGCTTCTCAGTAAATACTATCAAGGAAATCAAAAGATAAGCTATACACAGCTAGAAATTGATTATTAAACATATTTTTGAAAAATAACATGTAAAGATAATATATAAAAAAACTCTTACTACTGAAGAGAAGCAATTCAATAAAATGTGAATGAAAATGTAAACAGAGCCATCATTAAAGAATATATATGAGTAATAAATAAACATTTTGGGGTTTATATCTACCATCTGGTGATTTGCATTCTATTTGTCTCATTAGTTCCTATTTTTCTATTCCTTAAAATTTTAAATCAGTTAAGTGTTTTTCTTATGATTCCAGTATGTTTCCACTATAAGTTTACTAGTTATATCTATTATTTTATTTTTTGTGGTTTTCTATTGTTTGCAATATAGATTTTTAACATACTTACATGCCTTCAAATATCCGATCACTGAACATATTTAGTAAGATGTTTACAGGAGTTTATGTATATCTGTTCATTTGTCCTTTGTGCTAATTTTGTCATATACTTCTTTAGTTATGACCCTAATAACACAATGCTATTATTTTGTTTTAAAATTCAACTTCCTTTTTAAAGATATTTTAAATGACAAAAAAACACCTTATTTATTCACACACATTTTTCATCTCTTGTTCTGGTCACTTCTTTGTGTAGACATATTGCCACCTAATATCATTTTTCCAGTATATCTGCTGGCGGTGACTTTATCAGATTTTTCTTTTGTCTAACAAATTTGCTTCTATTTCATTTTTTTTAAATGATATTTTTACTGGAAGTAGAATACAGATTAACAGTTTACCTTAAACACAACACTCCATTGTTTCTGGCATGCCTTTTAGACAAAATTTTTAATGTTCTTTGTTCCTGTCTATAATGTCTGAGTGTGTGTATGTGTTTTCTTCCATTAATTACAATATGTATTTTTTTAAAATATAATTATTCTTCTTGGACTTTATTGGGATTCTTGGATCTTCACATTCATGATTTTATTCAATTTACAAAAAAAGAAGTTGCCTTGATTTTTTCAATATGTTTCTTTCTCTCTCTCCCCATCTCCCTTCTTGATATCCAATTGCATGTGTGTTATAATGTTTAGTATTTTCTATAGCTTATACAGGTTCTGTTATTTCTTTTTTTTTAATTTTCATAATTTGAAATATTATCTATTCTATTTCTTCAAGTTTACTAATCTCTTATTTGTTCCTGTGTTTGTTTATACTGACTGTCTTTTTTTGCATGATTAAGGGTCACATTTTACTCCTTTGCATGCCTGGGGATTTTTGATTGGTTGCTAGACACAGTGAACTTTATCTTGCTGGGAGCTGAATTTTGCTGCATTCTTTTAAGTATTATTGGACTTTTTTCTGGCATTCACTTAAGTTTCTTAAGCAATTTAATTCTTTTATTAGTTGCTTTTAAATTTTTTTAGTGTAGGACTAGAACAGTCTTTATTCTGGGCTAATCTGGCTTCACCAATAAGTTAATATCCTTTTCAGAATGTTTACAATATCTCACTTATGAGGCCTTTCCACTCAGCCCTGTATAAACTCTAGAAACACTTTTGTTACTCTTTTATTGGCATTGGTGCACGCTGATAGTGTGCCTTGCAAATTCTGGTCATCGCAGCCTCCTTCAACCCTGTTCTACATCTTCGCAATAAGCAACATTTGCTTGGGTTCCTCCCTTCTGCACCATGGCCTGAAAATGGCCTCCGTGAAATAAACTGGGGAATCTTGGCACTTACGTCACTTATTTATTTCGCTTAGTATCATGGTTTCATACTGCCCATTGTCTCAATATCTAAACACAGTGTCTTTTCATGGTTATTCAGTCAGTGCTTGAAATAAAAATGGAAATGCAATATACTATGTTTTTAATACATTGATAAATTTGATTTTTATAATTATGTGGTAAATTTTCAGGAATGAGTCATTTTTATAATATTTCTGTTTTCTTGCATCACGTTTGTCTGATTTGGTTTCAATTAGTTCTAGCTGTATGAAATGTTAGTGGCATCCTCTCTTTTGCTTTCCCCTAAAACAGTTTGTGTGGAGGATACTAACATTAATAAAGCAAATTTATTTTACAGGGCCTAACTCATAGCTTAGTGGGGCCACAGCCCTGCAGTTTAAGGTATAGCCTAACTTTCTAGAATTGCACATATAAATGCTAAGCTTGGGAAAACAGAATACTTTCCCAGGACTACAGTCTCTGTTGTAGATAAAAACTTGTAACACAGCAAAATGCTTGCCCTAAGGGCAGTTGTTCTTGGTGCAGCTAAACCTAATGATGGGAAAGTATGTGAGTGAAAAGCTTCAAGGTTAATGGTTGGGGGATGTTCCATATCTCACCTCTGGCTGTTTCTTTGAGTTTCTGGGGGAACTAAGTGTTGTCATGACAATTATCTCATTGTTCCTGTTGTAACCACCTGATTTCCTTTTCTGTAACTTTCTTGCCTGAACAATAAAAACTGGGAGAATACCTAATTCAGGGTTATTCCTAGGAATTATTCTGTTTTAAAAGAGTTGATTCTGGGATTAACCCCTTCTGGGCCTCTCAATGCTCTGGAGAAATGAGCTTGGAGTAATCCTTTGCATCTCCATCATCCTGGGAGAGGTGACAAATTTGCCTAGAAGGGAATTTATGGGATTAACCCCTTCTGGGCCTCTCAATGCTCTGGAGAAATGAGCTTCGAGTAATCCTTTGCATCTCCATCATCCTGGGAGAGGTGACAAATTTGCCTAGAAGGGAATTTTTGTTACTTAAAGATTTGGCAAAACTGAACTGTATTTAGTTTCTAATATAGTATCATTTGCAGATATCAGGAGCATATAAGGCAAACTTATTACATTTTCATTCTGAGGTTAATTTATCATCATTATATTGGGCATATCTCCTGAGAATAAGGCCAGATGGGAGAGATTCCAAAGGATTAGTCAAAGTCTTTCCCTCCTGTGGCCATCATTATGGAGAACTATCTAAAGGACAGCTACATTTATTGAGGATTTCAGTCTTCCAAGGTGCTTTACCTCTATTATCTCATACTCTGAATGAATGTTATTACTTCCAATATATAGATTAAAAAAAAAAAATAGGAAAGATTTAGTAACCATAGCAATGTGGTCATGGAACTGGCTTTTTACATGTCTGTCACCCTCTGAAGTTCATCCTTTTTGGAGTAGACCAAGTTGTTTTTCTTGGAAAATGACATCACATACAAAATAGCCCCAGTTCACCCCAAAATGAGTGCTTACTCTTCCTTTAGGTAGTGTTGTTTGAGAAGCTCAAGATGATTATATTTGCATAATCTTATTTAACATTTAAAAATGTGACACATGCTAGAGGAAAATGGATAGTATGTGTTTAGGTGTACAATTATTTGTAGAATTTGCTTCATATACATAACTAATCACAATTATATCTACTACAGTTTCAGTTATAAGACAATATTTACTTCCCTAATAGACTGTGTATGTTGTAGTCTCCTTTTTCGTTTTTCACATGTGATAACTTCAAGCCTTCCTTACAAACAAAATTTCCGTCTCCCTGATTTTCCTGTTGAATTTGTATTTGTTGCCTTTGTAGATGTGAATTGGAAAACTTCATCCTTGTGACATCCTTGTTCCTCATGTTTACTGTTTTTCACATGTGATAACTTCAAGCCTTCCTTACAAACAAAATTTCCGTCTCCCTGATTTTCCTGTTGAATTTGTATTTGATGCCTTTGTAGATGTGAATTGGAAAACTTCATCCTTGTGACATCCTTGTTCCTCATGTTTACCTCTATAATTGCAATTATCATACTCTGTTGACCTTACTTGTTTTCATATCTATTGCAGTCAGTAAATTGAACTCTCTGAATAAAAGGTTATATATCTTATCTCTTTATGTTCTGTGCCTAGTAGAGCACCTGAGACTTAAAAAGACCACAAATAGATAAACGAGTGACCGAACATATGTAACAGAGTGGAAAGGCAGCAGAATGAGTGATTAACAGCATAGACAAACACTTCACTCTTTGATTCTTGCTCTCTTTCCTAGAGATATGAAATAATTAAATAAAAGATTATATATGATGTGCTCATGAATATACCTGAAATATAGCAAAGATTTAGTATATATTATTTACTATTAGTAAAATGAAATTGGGAGTCCAGAGTCAGGACTAATTTTTCAGCTTTGCCACCCCCCAACAACACAGATCATCATCTTGGAGCTCTCTATTACTGAGAACTTGAAGTGTCTCATGTATTTTTTTTCCCCTTGATGAGATTATTTTTTATAAATAATTTTATATTTCGCATACTGTATTTTCTTTTTTTATTGAAAAATAATATAAGAAAAAGCAAAATGGCTTGTGTAATTTGCATGCTTTGCATTCTTCTTCAGTGCATGGAAAGGAGCCAAGATGTCATTGTTCCTAAAAAATTGGATTTGACAAGCACCCTACTATAGATTCTGGTTTGATCAGTTTATAAAACATTTTGTTTAAATGAGACTTTCAGAATGCTTAACATGAATTCTCAAGCAGATTTTTAATGATTGGGCTTTGGGCTTTTTTAGCAAAAAAAAAAAAAAAAGACAAATGAAACACTTAGGCAATCTGCTAGGGACACATTTAAATGTATTTAAATGTATAGTTTCGACTTGGATTCTTGAATACATTTAATAGTCAGGGAAGAAGTCTCTAACATGTTCCACATTACTGGTAGGAGCAGTCGATCGCTGCCTCCCTAGAGGAAGGTAGAAATCTCTACTCAGATAAACGATAAATATTCAAATAATAGTTGCCAAAGATGTAGTGTCTAAGGACTGGTAGGCATTTAAAGCTCATTTTCTCCACTTGTAAAAATTCCCTACAGTAAAGATATTTTTGTTCCCATTTGACAAAGGAGGAAACCAAGACTCTGAGAACCTACACTGATTGGCTGGAGTCCCATTGGGTTTACATGCTAAGCCTGGGTCAGAATTCAAATCTTTCTGATTCCAAAACTAACTTATCTTTCCATAAGGTCAGTGGTATATTATTCTGGTATTAATATATCAGAGCAATAATATTTCTTTTCAAAAAGGACCATTTTATTTTTAGATGAGACCTATCTTGTTAAAGGCTGGGCCTATCATTTATCTAACTATAAGTCACTCTTTAATCAATAAGCAATATCATTCAGAATTTAATGAAATATACTTTTATGATATGTTTCTCATACTGTAAAGAAAGTGTGAGAATGGAGAAGTGGTATTCAATTCTTTCTCATTGTTTAAATTCATAAGTGGATTTTCTTTTAAGTTAAATGAGTGAGATGACTTCAGTACTAATATAGAAGTTAACAAGTCAGGCATGCCCGTTGCATAACAGATAGCACCAGTTGAAGAAGAAAAGTTACAGTGTCATCTTTCACATATGACTGCTCAACAGCAGAATTAATTCAGCCCTCTTTATGTGGTTAGCAGGACCCTCATCTCAACATCCAAAAAATAAAAGAATGAATGAATAAATAAACATTTTTTGAAAAAACTTACAAAGCACACCTTAGATTCTGGATATATTCTTTGCCTCTGGCTTCTGATTAAAAACTAGGTTTGGGGGTTGGTTGGTTAGCTCACTTGGTTAGAGCATGGTGCTCATAATACCAAGGTCAAGGGTTTGGATCCCCATACCAGCCAGCTGCCAAAAAAATAAAACCTAGGTTCATTTTTTTAAAAGCACAGTATTTGAAAGAGGAATATAATAAATACATAAATAAATAAATAAATAAATAAGTAAACACAGATATGCTAATTAAAACAATAATATGCATCTATTTTAGGCATATATTAATTAGTAAGTATTTTGAAATGAATCCTTTTGGCTAGACAGCTATTACATTCTGAGCTGGGTTAGGTTTTTCCCTTGTGGTTTCCCAGTATAAGCATTTGTCAAAGAACTTCCTCAGTTTTCTCTGACTGGTTTAAGTACTTGTGTCAACAGGGCTCTTTGGTAACAAGCAAAAACACTGATTCTGGATAAGATAAACCAAGGGAGTTTATTGACAGAATATCAGGTTTTCACTGTATCTAGGAGAGGACACGAGAAACAAGCTTGGCAATGGACTGGAACAAACTTTGTTCCAGAAGTCTGGGAGGTAAGAATACAGGGTAAAAAAGGTGTTGTAGCTGGAACACCTGGGAAAAGTCTCCTACTGGAACAAAAGAACCCAATCCTTTGTACTCTTCAATATTCAGGTTTCAGGGAAGGAGTGTTCGTTCAATTGACTTACCCTGGTTCACCTGCCCATATCTTGGGGAGTGCTGTAGGGCATGTGTTATGACAAATATTCACAGGATGCACCCTTCTTATCATGGAAAGTGATAAGTCTCTAGAAAGGTATCAACGACTGTTAGAAAAGAAAAAGGAAATAAGAGCAAAATCAACTAGTTTCTGTGTTTTTCAAGGTCAGGGTTTTTTTTGTTGTTTTGTTATTAAATTTCCAGTTTCTAATGTAATGTCACATAGTTGCTGCTGACTAATAAATTGTTGACTCATATTGTATGCAGTAACTTAAATTGTCACATTTTGACCCTTTTCTACCCATAAAAACATTAATTTTCCTTCATTCCATACTTATTCTTCATTCTCCTCTTCTCCATATCCTAATAAATATGTTCTAATAAATGATTTTTAAAAAGAAACACATGCACTTTACAAAAACATTTATGAGGAGTATAATATGTGTGAGTTTCAGGAGATGCAATGGAGAATAAGACAAAATGTCATCTTAGCAGTAATCAACATCCTGTCATGAAAGATGAAGAGTAGACACTTGCTCTATGCAGACTGTTGCTCATTACATTAACTTTAATAATCAAACACCTAAAATTAGCCTAACACTGTAACTTCTTTTTTTTTATTTTTTATTTTTATTTTGTCAATATACAATGTAGTTAGTTATTGTGTCCCATCACCAAAACCTCCCTCCCTCCTCCCTCTCCCCCCTCCCACCCAGATAACACTGTAACTTCTGAGAAATAATTCTATACTTTTTAGCAATTTGAATTGATGGAATATCATTCAAAAAATTTAAATATAAATATGTAACCTACAAAGTAACATTTATAAATTATATCTATAAAATAGAATATGAAATAGCCATTATAATTTTACTATGTAAAATATGCACACATAAGGATATGAATGAAGAATTTGAGAACCCAGAGAAAAAATAACTAATGCTAAAATAATAAATAAGTTTTATTTTTAATTTCCTTTAATGCATTTATAACAGCATTATAGGTACAATAAATACACTTTTGAGAAGTCAGCTATGTACATGGTTTTGTGATAAATCAACAAAACAACACATACTAACACTGATCTCTTGCCTGTTAATGTGATTAATTCCATTCTTTAACTTAGCTTATTTGTAGCAGAGGTTTTGTTGTGGATGTCAATAGAGGCTATTATTCTAATAAGAGTGTTTACTTCTTTTCCTTTGGTTCTCAGTAGTTTTATACCCTAGCTGTACCTGCAGATTTTCAGCCACAGAATAAAAGGCATTAAATGTTAAATAATTTTTAGTTAGAATAAATACCTCCTTTTGGCTTTCCCTCATTCTTTGTGTTTTGCTGCCCTTAATATATTCTCGGAGTTTTAAGTCCTGTAAACTCTCTTTATTTAAATTGAGCCACTCTCCCCCCCCCCACCCCCTTTCTTCTCTATTTCTGTGGAACTATCAAATTGTGCAAATTCTAATATATTTTCTCCAAATAAGAAAAGTTTATTTTTGTCACATTACCACTGTTGGCATGTTAGTTACCCCCTTTCTTCTCTATTTCTGTGGAACTATCAAATTGTGCAAATTCTATTATATTTTCTCCAAATAAGAAAAGTTTATTTTTGTCACATTACCACTGTTGGCATGTTAGTTCAGCCCTTGATACTTCCAGCTGATCTTAAGTAGCCCTTTAACTGGTTTCACCCACTAAATTATTTTTGACTTGAATCTTTATGTGGACAGCTTTCACATCATTCTGGCACAGACCTAATGATGTTATATTTCTTCATTAAAAATGTTTAAGTGGCTCCCTATTAATTAGTCAGTTAAATACATGCTTACAATGTCAATATTGGAACCTCCTTCCTTCCTCTGTGGCATTATCTTCTCGGTCTGTTCCAAACTGGCTGACATATTATTTCTTGATCATAATCCTAACTCTCCCACCTCCATGTTTTTGCTCATGTGCCTTCATTGACCTGGAATGGCGTCCCTCATTCCTCCTGTGATCGTCCCAACATTTTTTGGTAATTCAAAGTCCATCACAAAAATTATTTTCAAGAAAGAAAGAAATAACAATCACAATAATATGTTGAACATTCAGAAGAAGAGATCAGAACTGTAGTTACTACAGGTGGGAAAGGGGGAGGTGAGGAAGAGTTACTAAGAAATTGGTTAATGGACACAAAAAATGATTACGTTTTGTAATGAAGAATATGCTAATCATCACAATTTGATCATCACACATTGTACATCTGTATTGATATTCAACTCTGCACCCCACAAATATGTATAATCAATTATGTTTCAATAAACAAATTATTCTTTCCAAGATATCTTTTATTATTTCAAATAGATTTGTTCTCAACCCTTTCAGTCAAAACACAACTTGGCTTGTTTCCCCTTTCACAAAAGTAGTTTATGTAAATAAAAATCATATTTTATAAATTCTTTGAAGACAATGGCAACCCATTTGCCATTTTGTATCCACCAACAGTGTGTTAGCTTAAGTTTTTAAGCTTAATTGGCTTAGTCATTTCCCAAATTTAGAGGGAAGATTCAGAGTGGATAATAGAAAGCACAGACATCTAGAAGGAGGACAAAAGCAGAAAGGAAGAAGAATAACTTTTGTATGTGTGTGTATATATGCACTTGGTATTTAAGGTCAAGCAGGTAAGGATAGAATATTTAGAAACTATTTTAGTGAAATGGGTCCTTTATTTAATGTTACAGTCATAATATGCTTTGCACTATGATCTCCAATCCTGTTTTCTCTAATCATTTTCCTTCCTTTTGTCACCCATCAGGGTTCTCCTCTGATGACATCTTATACTGTATTCAGCATAAGACTTTGTGGAAAGGGTCTGCACCACATTCTCCAGTCAGAAGTCCTTTACCTATCATTTTAACTACTTCTAAAGATTTTTTATTTTTTGCTTTAAAGTGTAAAATTTTGAGAGCACAGGCTGTATAGATAGATCATTGTGTTACCTTTAGCACCTATAAAAAGACTTATAGAAAATGCATAATAATATTTTCCAAATAGAATTACATACATTTCAAGCTAGAAAAAAATGCATGCATATAAGAAAAAAAAAGTAAGAATTTGACTATGGATATGAGAAAACAGGGAGTATCACCTGCCTGGTTATCAGGTTAGTCAGTGGAGAATCAAATTATAACACATTCCTTAATCTACTATGTGGAAAAAAGAAAGTGAGATAGGAAATTTTTATTTGTGCGGAAAAATTTGTTTCAAATTGCAGAATGTAGAAAAATGTTCTGTTTTCTGGTCTATACTCTTATTATTGGCTTCATCAACTGGCCTCCAATTTATTGCTTTGATTCAGCATCTTATTTTCCTTTTGCGATGTTCTTGTTTCTACCTATTTTCTTCTAATGTCTGAAGATTACTGAACAGCAAAACAATACCAAAGCACCATTTTGAATGAATACATTTGTTTCACAAATGAAACAAATGGTGGTCATATCACAGATAAATTGTCCTGAAATATACCTGTTTCTTAGCAACTTAGAACTTAGTAGCAATTTTTCTTCTTCGAAATATTCTTGGGGGGGAAAAAAAACTTAATTTCAGCTTTTAGCCTTACCTTTTCCTTAATTAAATGGATAACAGGATCTGGACTTTGTTCCATCACAGATTTTTCTAGTTGTTAGATTTTCTGTTTCCCAATGTTGCATTAACTTTTGATTTTGCTGTGTTATGTAAGGGTTTTACGGAACAAGACAAAAGATGCAATGTAATTACTTTGGTGCTAATTTTGCAATAGAGCACCAAAGTAATGCAGACAGTGCACACAGATAAAAACTCAACCAAGGATCACCAACAAATCACCACAAAGCCTAAATGTTCTCTTGGATTTACTTGTTTAAAGTCTCCCTCCCCCCCTCTTTTTTAAAATTCCAGACAAGTAAGGCACTATATGAAAAACAGAAAAACAAACAAACATACAAGAAAGGTTGTGCCCTATTTAAAGCTTATTTCAGAAAATAAGCTATTAGTTTTAGTTGGGGGGTCTGTGGCACATGTCCATCTTAATGCAAATTTAATTCAACACAATTTTCAAATGGGATGTTTACACTGAATACAAAGCTATGCATGTACAGTTATGAAAAATTTCCAAATGGTTGATTCTGTAGTCTGTTCTGATTATCTGAGAGTTGTGTTTTAGTCAATGTGATTACACCAAAAATTGCAAAATTAAAATAACTAAGTATTGCTGTTTCCACACTTATAGGACCCGTGCCTTTATTGTGACAATATAGACATTTTGACTGAAGGAAAGGAAGACTGGGAAAAGAAGTGGAATGGAACAAACAAAACTTAATTGAGAATCTATTATGGGCAATATATATATATTTTAGAAATTTTATTTTATCTAACACTCAACAACCCCTTACAATAGACATTATTGTACCGGCTCTACAGAAGATGTATCAGAACATCAGTGAGACAAAGTAACATTCCCAGTTTGATACAGCTAGTAAAGAAATAAAGAAATTTGAAACCCAGAATGGACTGACTCCACTCTTTTCACTACATTATGTACCTCCAGAAATAGGACAAAAAATGACTCAGATTTGTTTTGTACCTACTGTGCCTTTTTCAGACATGTGATATAGAAGCAAGTTTATACCCATTCGTACAAAGAGGAAAGAGACCAACAGAGGTTAAGTTTGTATTTTCCAAACGCTAATCTACAAATCAGGAATATTTTGTGACAGTGGTTTCAACAGTACAGCGATGTAGAAAACTTGTATAAATGAGAAAACAAAAGCAAACTAGGGGCTATTCCATAAATCAATTTCTATTCTTTTATAATTTAAAGCATGCTAATTTATTTTGATATTGGATCTTTCTATGTTTTAGGTGTCAAGATGAGAGAGGTGGTAGCTGTGTTTTTTTTTTGGGGGGGGTTATTCATTTTAATTTCAAGTATGCAGTTGATCATCTCCATTTTTTTATTGTTACTTAATTTTACTATCCTATACAATACAAAAGTTTAGGAACCTATATGTTTATTAACTTAAAACTGATTTTTATAATTAGTACTGGGTGGAGTTGGGACACAAAGGCTGTTCTTTCCCTACGACAATGGAGTTCTGCTGATTATTTGGGAATGCACCAGTTTAACAATCCTTACCTTCATAGATTGTGGATTGTGTTTCATGCAGAGGTAAGTAATTAGGGTGGTTTACCTATCTATATAGTTTTAGTGTTTTTTGCATGCTTTTGTTGCTGGATTTTGTCAGATGGCAGATTGTTGTAAAAAAAAAATTATATATATATATACTGATTATGCTAGTGGTATTGGTGGATATTTGCATGTGAGAGAGAGGATGGGTAATCATTTCAATAAAGATGCATTTGTGGTTCATCCTATTTTATAATTTACAGACCCAGCTGTGCTCCTCCCTAGGTCTTCCGTATAATTAAATGGGCGAACTGCATACTAAAGCAGCTGAATTTGTACATGATTTCCTGATCAAACTGCATATTTTATTGCTTAAATTTCCAAAGGCAGGTACTTTCTGTAATCAGCCTGAATTTTGAGCTAATCAAGGTAATATAAATGTTTTGAAGACCTGTATCAAGCCTTCCCTTATTTGTACTCTTTTATTCAATTCTCAAGCTTACCACTTTTACTTTTTGTCTCTTTTAATACAGAAAGTAGTTCCTCCATAAAATTAATCAATCACCCATTATAACTTGGTACATCTATATCCATTATTGCCAAATTACAATATATTACTTAACCTAATATGTGAAAGAGAGAAATGAAATATGAAATTTTAATTTGTTCAGAATAGATAATCTTTGGTTCAGACTGATGGGGAATGTAGAGCCTTTGTTCTCAAGAACTGTACTAGTTTAAATACAATTTTAATGAATAAGTCTATGGGTCACCTCTATGCAGGTATTTGTTTTTCTGTATGGAAGTGCTTCCTTTTAAAGTAACAGACCAATTACATCCTCATCTAAGTATTATTTAAAAATGTAGTTGTATTGATTGATTCAATGTTTTAGTTTAAAAACAACTTAATATTCAGAACAACAACAAAAAAAAATAGAGTGGGAGGGAGGGAAGAAGGGAAGATTTAGGAAGGAGAATGAAAAAGGGTGGGTGAGAGAGAGAGAGAGAGACAGATTAATTGAATCAGTTCCAGCTACTCTAAGGTATGATACACTAGCTGGCTTAAACAGCAACACACATTTATTTCTGAAAGTTCTAGAGGCTTGGGGAGTTCAAGATCAAGGCAAAGGTAATCTGGTGTCTGGTGGGGCACTCTTCCTGATTTGCAGACATCTCTCCTCTGTGTATCTTCACGTGGTGGAGAGAGAGGAAGCAAGCTCTCTTGTGTATCTCTTAGAAAAATACAAATCCCATCCCACATGACCTAATTTCCTCCCCAAAGCCCCACATCTTAATATCATCCCACCAGGGGTTAGGGTTTCAACATATGAATTTTGGGGGACACAAATATACACTCCAAAACAGTGAGAGAGAAAAAGAGAAAGAGACAGAAACAGACAAAAACAGAGAGAACAGAGATAAAAGAGGAGGAGAAAAATAGTGGTTTGATACATTACATTCATTTCTCTCTCTTATTCTTTCTCTCCCTTCCTGTCCCCTCCCCATATTGCATGATGATTCCAAGGTGTATCTATTCAGAAGAATTTATTGCCTTTGACTTGTTGGTCTGTGGTGAGTGATGAAGGGTAAATTTCTTATTATTTTTCCAAAATGAGTTTCTATGTTCTATGATCAGTGCATATGCAGTCCAGTTTTCTCAAATCTCCTTCCTCAGCATTCAAAGCCCTATGCTTTGTTTCATGGTATTCAGAAAGCCAATCTCCGGTACGATAAAGATCCTCTACTGTGAATAATTTCATTACATGTCCTCAGAAGTTTTACAGAATTGAAAAGCAGTAGAGAAAATGTCATCACCTAAAGATACATCCTGTATATGAGCAATATCATCTTTTATTTTTAACTCTTTATATGAGTAGCTTGTTTTGCATACTCATCATATTTATATAAATCATTTGTACTTTATGCTTTTACCACAAACACTTTTCACATTAGTAATCATTCTTAAAAATACTTTCTCCATGAGTAAAAATATTTCACATTATTACTATATTATTATTTCATTAACCATCAAACTTATTTTCAACAATTTATTTGCTACTTTTACTTATATAAAGTTTTTATTATAATTATGGATTATTCACTTAGGAATTTTTTATTGTAACATAGTTAATTGTACATAACTATGGGGTACAGCGTTGAATATCATTACCTGTATACAATATGTGATGCTCAAATCAGAATAATTAGTATACTCAACATTTTACAATGAAATCATTTCTCATGGCCCTTTACCAATTCCTCCTTTGCTCCCCTCCACCTCCCCACTTCCTACCTCTGGTAACCTCAGTTCTGTTCTCTCCCTTTGAAAGTTCAACATATTATTGTGATCATTGTTTCTCTCTCTCTCTCTCTCTCTCTCTCTTCTTTCTTTCTTGCTTGCTTGCTTGCTTGCTTTCAATTTATTTGTTTATTTTTTTAGTTCCCACTTATGAGTGAGGATATGTGGTATTTCTCTTTCCATGCCTGGCTTATTTCACTTAACATGGTTTTCTCTAAGTTCATCAGTGCTGTGGAAAATGACAAATTTCATTCTTTTTTAAGGCAGAGTAGTGCTTCATTGTGTATATATACCACATTTTCCTTATTCAGTCTTCTGATGATGGAGATTTTAGGTTGGTTCCAATTTTTGGCTATTGTAAACAGAGCTGCAATAAATGTAGGGGTGCAGGTATCTCTTCGATAGGATGATTTCCATTCCTTTGTGTATATACCCAGCAGAGAAATTGCTGGATCACATAGCAGTTTGATCTGTATTTATTTGAGGAAACTCTGCATTGTTTTCCACAATGGCTGTGCTAATTTACAGTCTGACCAATAGTGTAGGAGGTTTCCTCTTCCTTGCCAGCCTTTGTTATTTTCTGTCTTTTTGATAATAGTGAGTCTAACTGGGGTGAGATGATATTTCACTTTGGTTTTGATTTGCATTTTCCTGATGACTAGTGATGTTGAACATTTTTTCATGTGTCTGTTGGCCATTTATATACCTTCGTTTGAGAAATGCCTATTTAGAACCTTCGCCCATTTTTTATTCCAGATATTTGTTATTTTTACTGTTAAGTTGTTCGAGTTCCTTATATATTCTAATATAAATCCTTTGTTGGATGCATAGTTTGCAAATATTTTCTCCCATTCTTTAAGTTGTCTGTTTATTTTGCTGTGCAGAAGCCTTTTAGTTTGATATAATTCTATTTATTTATTTATTTTCTTTCTTTGCTTGTGCTTTTGAGGTCATATTCATAAAGTCTTTGCATAGTCCTAGTTCCTGAAGTGTTTATTCTATGTTTTCTCTAAGGAACTTTATAGTTTAAGGACTTATATTGATGTGTTTAATCCATGTTGAGTTAATTTTGGTGTATGGCAAAAGGTACAGGTCTAGTTTTATTCTTCTACATATGGATGTCCAGTTTTTCCAGCACCATTTATTGAAGAGCCAGTCTTTCCCCCAGTGTATGCTCTTGGTACCTTTGTCAAAGATCAGTTGTTGTAAAGTTTGTGGTTTCATTTCTGAGTTCTCTATTCTGTTCTGTTGGTCTAAGTGTCTGTTTTTATACCAGTCCCATGCCGTTTTGGTTACTATTGTTTTGTAGTACAATTTGAAGTCAGGTATTTTTATGCCTGTGACTTTATTTATTTTTGCTCAGTATTGCTTTGGTTATACAGGGTCTTTTGCTCTTTCATATGAATGTTAGGATTTTTTTTTCTATTTCTTTGAAGAATGGCATTGTTATTTTAATGGGGAATGCATTGAATGTGTAGACTAGAGAGTCTGGATACTTTCACAATGTTAATTCTTCCAATCCAAGAGCATGGAATGTCCTACCATCTTTCTGTGCCCACTTTCATTTTTTTTCAACATTGATTTGTGGTTCTCATTGTAGAGATCTTTAACCTCCTCGGTTAACATTCTCCATAAGTATTTAATTTAACTAATTAATTAATTTTTTGGTGACTTTTGTAAATGTACTAGCTTTCTTGGTTTCTTTTTTATGCTATTTCATTGTTGGAGTATAAAAATGCTACTGATTTTTGCATGTTGATTATGTATCCTGCAACTTTACTGAAATTGTTAATCAACTCAGGGTTTTTTTGTTTGTTTGTTTGTTTGTTTTGGGTTTTTTTGTAGTGTCTTTAGGCTTTTCTATAATAGGATCATTTCATCTGCAAATAGGTACAATTTGATTCTGTCTTTTCCAATAGGGATGTCCTTTCTTTCTCTTGCCTGATTGCTCTGACTAGTAGTTCCAATATTATGTTCAATGGGAATGGTGAGAATGGGCATCCTTGTCTTGTTCCTGTTCATAAGGGGAAACTTTCAGCTTGTCCCCATTCACGATGATATTGGTGATGGGTTTGTAGTATATGGCTTTTATTGTTTTGAGATACTTTCCTACTATACCTAATTTGCTTTATCAAGAAGGGATGTTGAATGAATATGCTAATAATAAATAAAAATTTAAAATAAAAAATAAAACTCTGAAAAATCTAAAATAAAACAAGGGATGTTGAATTTTGTCAGAGGCTTTTTTCTGTGTGTATTGAGTTAATCATATGGTTTTTGTACTTGATTTTGTTAATGTGGTGTATCACATATATTGACTTGAATATTTGGAGCCATCCTTGTATCTCTGTGATGAATCCCATTTGATTGTGGTCTATAATTTTTTTGATGTGTTGCTGTATTCTGATTGCTAATATTTTGTTGAGGATTTTTCATCTATGTTCACCAGGGATATCGGCCAGTAATTTTCTTTTTCTTTTTTTTCTTTGATGTGTCTGTGTCTGGTTTTAGTATCAAGGTGATACTGGCCTCATATATTGAATTTGGGAGGATGACCTCTCTTTCAAATTTTGGAATATTTTGAATAAAATTGATATTAATTCCTCTTTGAAAGTTTGGTGGAATTCGTCAGTAAAGTCAACCAGTCCTGGAATTTTACTTGCTGGAATACTGCTGATTACTGTTTCAATGCCATTACTTGTTATTGGTCTGTTCAGGTTTTCTATTTCTTCTTGGTTCAGTCTCGGTAGTTTGTATGTATCTAGAAATTTATCCATTTCCTTCAGGTTTTCAAATATATTGGTGTCTAGTTGCTAATAATAGTCTCTAATGATTCATTATATTTCTGTGATATGAGTTGTAATGCCTTCGTTTTCATTTCTAATTTTTGTTATTTGGGTTTTCTCTCCTTTTTAGTCAACCTAGCTAATGGTTTTTCTATTTATTTATCATCTTAAAAAAACAACTTTTTGTTTCATTTATCTTTTGTATCATTTTGGGGAGGTTTCTATTTCATTTAATTCTGCTCTGATCTCAATTATTTATTTCCATCTACTAATTTAGTGATTGCATTGTTCTTGTTTTTATAGTTCTTTGAGGTTATTAGATTTTTTTATTTGAAGTCTTTCCAAATTGAAAAAAAAATGATTATGATCAGATTTAAGATATTTTTATTTATCTTAAAATTGTGTCCAAAAGTTTTTCTCAATTTATTATTATAATAGCATTGAAGGGAACAGTGATTTTATTACATCCTATTCTAGCCAGCAGTGATCATAGTCATTGTGTTTGTTTATTTAGCAAGCAAAAGTGGTGAGAATGATATCAGAAAGATATAAATGTGCCTGAAAAGTTTAATGCAGGACTAAATTTTTTATAAACCAAAGCGGTCACAATAATCAAAATAACTACTATTTAGTGTGTGTGTGTGTGTGTGTGTGTGTGTGTGTGTGTGTGTGTGAAATGTCTATAACAATGATAATAGTTGAAGTTTATTGAGAATGTACCATGCGCCAGGTACTATTATAAGTACCTTGTATTGCTAGTTTATTTAATTCTTACATTAAACTTATTAACTTCTATTTTAACACCCTTTCCTTAATATGGAAAATGTAGAAGATAAAGTACTAGACTCATATGATTTAAATTGCAGGCCCAATGTTACATGATAAGTGGTAGCCTGTGATAAGCATTGTTAGCTAATTTCACACATAAGGAATGTTCAGACAAAATTCTCATCCAGATCTTTCTATTCCAAAATCTACTGTGCTGAATTGTTGCAATTCTCACTGAGATTTTTTAGTTAAAACTTCCATATTATCTTTAGTTTTTACTACACCAAATACAGTCTTTTATCTTTCCCACTTACACTATCTGTACAGATTTTGTTTGAGGAAGAGACACATCTTATATAACCATCATTTTCCCATATTGTTCAGTTCAATTTTCAACTCTAAAATAGTGTTGATATACATATTGTAGAGTTTCAGTTAGGATTAGACATATTATGTATATTAAATTACCTAGCACATAGTAACAAGTTTATAATTGAATGTTGAATCTAAATCTCTCATGTAATTAATTTCTTTCTCTTTTTCCTAGTTCATTATGTAAGAGAAGTCACTTAAGAAATGTGAGTAGGATGTAGTTTTCTCTACATAAACCAAATTTAAACAACTTGATGCCAAGATTATTTTCTTAACAAAGACAATCATCAAATGCTGGGATATGCATTTGAGCTATGAAATACAGGAGATCAATATGGCAGACTTGTTTTCTTTCATATCATTTCAAAAAGTCTCAAAGTTAGGTGGAGGAGGGTGACCTTAAATATAACTGAAATCCAACCATTGCATAAATCCTTATCATAGCACCGGGAGGGGACTATTCTGGCTTGGAATAAACATTTACTGAGCCAGGGACCACTGTTTGTCTTAAGATAGTTCATTCCATTCGGGGGTATGTCTAAATTTAGGAAATGTTTCTTTTGTGTAAATTTCAATCTAGTTTCTTCATATCTTTCATCCCATCATCCTAGAAAAATCTATGGAGAAACATCTACCAACTCTAGACCTTCTTCCCTCATGACAACCATTTGAACTTTTGAGATATTTTTCACCATATTGATCATATTTTTGTGAGTGGAATTGCCTAGAAAATAGAAGGTCTAGAAAATAGAAGGTAATTGATATAATTCAAGGAGTTGACTTACATCAATTACCTTCTATTTTCTTAGAAATTGTATAATACCTTCAGACAAAACACTAATACTGGATGTGTCCAGGGCAGGGCAATAGGGTAATTTGCTTTATTTTATAAATATGAAAAATTAGGCTGAAAGAAGTTAAGTACTTTATCCCAGGTTAGAAAGTTAGCACATAGTAAATTCAAACATTTGATTAGCCAATGTGTTTAATAGTATGTACTTGTTTGTCATAAAATATTTTATTTGAAACATTCTCTGCCCCTTCACCAGAGTTATGTTTTTTTTTCTAGACTATATCAGGCAGAAGTTTAGTAATGAAAATTTAATGATTGCTTGTGTTAGTGCTGGTGAATGAAGAAAAATAAATATTAGGGGCAATTAAACATCATGTCTGTGCTTATACTTATGAGGAAAATAAAACGTAAGCTTGTGATTGTGAATAGGTGAATGAAGATTTGTCTTGGTCTATTTCTGATGCTGTAACATAATACCACAGACTGGGTAATTTATAAATAATATACATTTATTTCTCATAATTCTGAAGGCTCAGAAGTCCAGAATCAAGGCACCAATAGATTTGATGACTGGTAAGGGCTCACTGTATGCTTTCAAGATGGGACCTTGTTGCTGCGTCCTCTGGAGAAGATGAACACTGTGCTATGTCTTCACATGGTGGAAGGGTTGAGGGCAAAAGGGAAGAATGCTGTGTTCTCACGTGATGGAGGAGATAAAAATAGCATGTAGCTCTCTGAAGCCTCTTTTATAAAGGCATTAATCCCATTCATCAGGTTGGAGCCCTGTGGCTTAATCACTTCCAAAAAGCCTCACCTCTTAATAACATCACCTCAGAGTGTAATTCCACCTATAAATTTTGGAGAGACACTAAAATTCAAGTCAAGCCTTAGCAAGATTCATTCATTCATCCATCCATTCATTCATGTATTTATTTATAGTGCAGAGGCATTAATCTGATGACAGCTTTGCTATGGTTTACCAATGTAAATGATGACCACAATTCTAAATCCCGTATCACTTCTTTAATAAAAGAATTTCCCAAATCCCTTATCTCAATCATCCTTTTATTGTCACTTTTCCTTTCTTCTCTCTCATCCTCCAGTTGCTAAGAGAAAGAAACCTTGCATAGAGAATTTGGCAAAACTTACATTTTTACAATAACCATGCAAAGCACTTAGGTTTCCAAATGTATATTTGCTCAAATGTGGAAAGATGGAGATACTTTTTTTTTTGAGTTTTTTGTTTTTTGTGTGTGAGGTTATTTGTGTTTTGTTTGTTTGTTTGGGCTTCTTCTTTTTTTTTTTTTTTTTGGAGTTGCTTGTTCTTTCCTTCACACCCAATTCTTTGGATCTAGAAAATCTCTTATTTTTTTGGTATTAATGTGCAAGAATATTTAAAAAAGAGAAAGGTAGGCTTAGTCAATTTGAAGTTCTCTGAAAACATTCTCCAATGGAACTGAAGAAATAGGGTAATAGAAAGAATGCCTTTATTAGTCTGCTTCTGTTGTTCATAACAGAATACACGAAACTGGGTAATTTGTAAGAAAACAAAATTTGTTGCTTACAGTTTCAGAGGCTGTGAAGTCCACAGTCCAGGGAACACATCTGGTGAGGTCTCCTTTGGTGATGGCTTTACAACAATGCAGGGGTCTCACATGGCAGAAAATAGTGGAGCAGAGAGAGAGAGACTCTCACATGCTCTGCTTTTAAAGCTCTCAGAACCATGCCCCTGACCATCATTTTTAATCCATTCACTAGGGCATGGTCCTATAATCTAGTAACATTTTCAAGGCCCCACCTTTTAATTGCTATAGTAGGATTTCCCACTCTCTCTTCATATTGTCACAGTGGGGACTATGTTTTGGGGGAACATCAATTCACAGCAGTCCTCCCCCAACCCCCAAAACTCATGTACTCTTCACATATAAATACATTCATTTCATTCCCAAAATCTTAACTTGTTTCAACTCAAAAGTCCAAAGTTCAAAATCCCATCTGTGAAAGCAAAACAAGTTGTCTAATTCCAAGATACAATTGTGGGACAAACATAGGGTACATATTCTTATTCAAAAATGGAGAAATAACCGCTTGGGAAGCGCGATAGCACTCCCGCCGAGGGTTCGGATCCCACATACAGACCGGCCGCTCATTGGCTGAGCGAGGTGCGGGAGCAACACCAAGGGTTGCGATCCCGTTGCCGGTCCCGGTCCGGTACGGGCGCGACACTGAGGGTTGCGATCCGTTGCCGGTCACGAAAAAAGACAAAAAGGAAAAAAAAAATGGAGAAATAAGTCAAAAGAATAGGTTGATAGATCCCAAACAATTCTGAAATCCAGCAGGGCAGCCATCACATCTCAAAAGCTGGTGAATCATGTACCTTGATTCCATATTCAATGTCTTCTACACGATGGTGTGGGGGTTGGGTCACCACGTTTTCTATGGCTTTCCTGGTCTAAGGCCATACTTCAACTCTCCCAAATTGTTGTTGCACACTGGCAGCTCCACAATTCTGGGGTCTCCATGGTGGTCCCATTCTCACTATTCCACTAGGCATGGCACTGATGGGGTTTCTCTGCTACAACTCTGACCCTGTATTTCCTCTCTGCATCACTTAGTGAAAGCTGTATACAGTGACTCTGCCCCTACAACACAGATCTCTTCCTGGGTATCCAGGCTTTCCCATACATCAATTGGAATTGGGGTGGAGGCTCCCAAGCTTCCACAGCTCTGGCATTCTATGAACCTCCCAACAACACCACATGGACAGTGCCAAGACTTCTGGCTTTTGTTTTCCAAAGCTGCGAGTCTAGCCATATCTGGAGCCAGTTTAACCACAACTGGAGCCAGAGCAGCTGGGGTGCTGGTATTGGAAGCAGCTCCCCAAGGTGGCCCTGGGCATCAAGCCCATGGAGGATGCCTTAGGCCTGTTCCCCGAGACCATTCTGTCTCTCTAGGCCTCTGTGCCTGTAATGGAAGATGTGGCCTCCAAGATCTCTGAAATGCCTTCAGTGTCTTTTTCCTCTTCTCTTCATAATCCCTTTCTTCTGTACTAATCCCCTTAGCAAACAGTCACTGGACTACACCATCGAATTGTTCTCCTGAAAATGCTCTCTGCTTCTCTACCATGTGGCCAGGCTACAAATTTTCTAAATCATTATGCTCTGCTTCCCTTTTAAATTCTGGCTTTATGTCATGCCTTTGCCACAATAACTCAGCGTAGGCAGTTACAAGTAGCCATGCAGCTTCCTTGCTGCTTACGAATTTTCCTCGAAGTACCCTGAGTCAGCACCTTGAAGTTCCACCTAAAACTTCTGGGCATGAGCAGAATGCAGCCACGTTCCTTGCCAGTTCATAGCAGTTCATGGCAATGGTGATCTTTGTCCCAGTTTCTAACAAACTCCTTATTTCTGTCTGAGACCTCCACAGAAAGGACTTTACTGTCCATATTTCTATAAGCATTCTGATCACCAGTCTCTAAAACAGTCCAGACTTTCCCTAGTTTTCTTGTCTTCTAAACTTTCACCAGCATCTAGGCTTTTGCTAGCCTGTTCCTCCAAATTCCTCCAGCCTCTCCGCAACACCCAGTTCCAAAGCCATTTCCACTTGTTCAACTATTTCTTGTAAGCAAAACCCCATTTCTCAGGTACGGATTTTCTATATTAGTCTGCTTCTGTTGTTCATAACAGAATACATGAAACTGGGTAATTTGTAAGAAAACAAAATTTGTTACTTACAGTTTCAGAGGCTGTGAAGTCCACAGTCCAGGGAACATTGGTGAGGTCTTCTTTGGTGATGGCTTTACAGCAATGCAGGGGTCTCACATGGCAGAAAATGGTGGAGCAGAGAGAGAGAGAGACTCTCACATGCTGGGCTTTTAAGGCCCTCAGAACCAGGCCCCTGACCATCATTTTTTAATCCATTCACTAGGGCATGGTCCTATAGTCCGGTAACCTTTTCGAGGACCCACCTTTTAATTACTATGATAGGATTTCCCACTCTCTCTTTATACTGTCACAGTGTGGACTATGTTTTGGGGGGACATCAATCCACGATAATGCCTATAACCTTTCAACTCCACAGAAATTACTAGTCTTGTGGATTCTTTTCTTCAAACTGCTCATTAAAGGATGTATTAGCTATGTGGACTGCATTAGGGTGAGCCTGAGAAAAGTCCTGGAAATGTGAACTTGCACGGCAGGATCAGAGAAGAACAAGTAACATGCTGAGTTTACATCATTTAGTACAATTTAGTTATGGGGAGCAAAAGTGCTATTGGGTAGAGGGCCTAAATCTAGACAGGCCAGATTATGAAGTCTGCATGTTATCGTAGAGGGAAATGGGAAGCCATGTTTTTTGTCTGGGATGGTGTACTTTTTCTATATATTTAGTTTAATTTCTGTGCATCATGTAATGTGATAAAATCTCTGATTTAGAAAGTATTGTTCAGGCTGACTGTGAATAGATTAGAGAAAGATGCAGCTAACAAGACAAATAGCGTTAAATGTATCAATTCAGGAAAGAGATGTCAGGAGCTAACATTAGATATTTGAAGATGAGAGAAAAAGCAGGACCATAAATAAACACCGGCAGAGAGCACACTAATATCTAATTTTCCTCAATCCTGACTTTATTGCCATTTTTATTATAATTATCTAGGGGATTCAAGCTACATTTGTAAACGTCTCTGAAATCTGTAGCAAGATTGAAGGTGACCCGCTTTGCGGACAGCTAGAAAAAAGGTCCAGAGATTAAAGTACAATGCTCATAGGGAAGAAGTTCTTGACACACATTGGAGCCTTTTGCATATATAACACTCTACTTAATATGACTTTATTTTCACTGATGATCTTGGACTCATCATCTCAGAGCCAGGGAATAGATGCAGGAGCTCAGGGTTTTCAAATTAGTTTCATTTAAGGAAATGGATTTCAGCTTTGCCACCAAAGTACAGTCTCCTGAAATAACCAACAACATTTACTTTCTTTCTGACCAAGCTTTCTTTTTAGGGTAATGACACATTAAATGTGTATGTGGTAACTAAACCAGATAAAGTTTGTTGCTTGTTTGTTTGCTCGTTTTCTTTTCCTTATCTTAGTTTCGGGTCAGTGACTTTAATGGGGAAACTTATAAGGTTTACTCTTTCTTGACCTGTGATAAATAAACATTAAAATTACAAGATAATATGATATCTTGCCCTTGCAAATCCTTAGTATTGTGCAAAAGGTGAAGGAGGGGAAGATAATCAGAGGAATAGAATGTTGGAAAGTAAATCAAGCTTAAAGTACATGCATTTATCACAGGATGAATATAATTTATTGTTCATTACAACTCTTTTTACAATAGTGAAGATATGGAACCAACACAAATGCCCATCGGTGGATGACTGGATAAGGAAAATGTGGTATACATACACAGTGGATTAGCCCTCAGCCATAAAAAAGAATGAAATTCTGCCATTCACACCAACATGGATGAGCTTGAAGGAAATTATGTTAAGTGAAACAAGTCTGGAACAGAAAGAGAAATACTGCGTGACCTCATCGTAAGTGGGAGCAAGGAAGGAAGGAATGAAGGAGGGAAGGAGTAAGGGAGGAAAAGAAGGAAGGAAATCGAGAAGAAAAAAGAAAAAGAAAGAAAGACCACAGTACAAAGTTGAAATTTCAGAAGAAGAGAACAGACTTATAGTTACTAGATATGGTAAGAGGGAGGGGGAGGGAGATTAGAGAGTTATTGGGTGAGGGATACAAAGAATAATTATGATTTGTAATGATGAACATGCTAATAATATTGACTTGATCATCACATACTGTACCCAAATGCTGATAGTCAACTCTACGTTCCATGAATGTGCATATTTTTCAATTTAAAAAATAACAACAACAACAACAAAAAATGACTTATTTGGGAAAGGGATTTTCTATTTATTCCTTCAGTTTTACAATGGAACTTATAAATGAATTCATTGCCACAGCCCTGAAACTATGACAGTTTGAGTACTTAGTGAACTCAGTCTCTGACAAATTTAGCCAAGTTTTACCTTCTCATCAGAAGAGAAAAAACTGTCTTGACAAGTACATGCCGTCTTTGCAATGACTCAGCTCATGATGGTGAGACTGAGAGGAAAGTTGGTGAAAATGTGCAGGATCCCAGGAATATTTCTTTTTAATGGTATTTTTATTTATTTTTAATTGACAAATAATATTTGTGCATACTCATGGGATACAATGTGATGTTTTGATCTATGTATACATTGTAGAAAGAATCAATCAAGCTAATTAACACATTTATCATTTCTCTAAAATTTTTTTGTGGTGAGAATGATAAAAATCTATTATTTTATCAACTTTGAAAGATACAATACATTATCATTAACTGTGGTCACCATGCAGTAGATCACTGAAATTTATTCCTTTAGTCTAACTGAAAATATGTACCCTTTAATCAACATCCCCCACCCCCCAGGCCCAGGAATCTTTCACTGAACCAAAATACATTCCAGTGCTAGTGCTGGGTGTTTGACAAGAACTTTATAACCTTATGTAATGATTTCCTTAGAGTCATGTTTAAGATTTTATTTAGATCCCACTATATGGAAAGTATTGTGAAAAAGCATATTCAATTAGGCACATTTCTGATGTGTTATTTACAATGCAATGCCATAAAATACCTACTAAGTATAGTATGTAAGCTTCTCTTCTCCGTGGCCCATACATTTATCTATGAGTTGTCCTTAATCTAGTCATCTATTCCTGGTTTCAGCTGACCTCACCACTGTTGCCTATGCTTTTCCAACACTCCCCTTCTTACCACCACATACACACGTAACATGTTTAGTTTAGGATTTTTATTGTACTTATGACTTTCTTTAAAAAGTCTGCCCATTCCTCAAGGCCTCCTTTGTGAAGATTATGAAGTAATTTTAATTGAAAAGCAATCATTGTTTTCTCTCTAAAAGACAAATATCACTAATTAATTATTTCATTAATACTAATCATTTCACCTATGAAAATCCACAATTAGTGTTCTTGTGGGAAATCCACAAAATACAGCAGTATAAGGATCGTCTTTTTTCTGTCAATTGCTTTGATAATTATAAAAATGTAACACATGAAACGTGGTTCAATAACAGAAGACACTACATAGTTAATCACCAAATAATAAGTACAGAACCTTATAAGTATCACAGTTTTTGAAGCAAAGTGACTTAGGTTGGACCTCAGTAGTAATGACTCCATGACCTTGAAAAGGTTGCTTACAGTCACTAGTCATTATGTTAGTTGTTTAAAATAGGTCTGAAGACATCTTTTTCATCGGCTTTTCAAAAGGACTAAAACAGAGTATACAGTGTAGCGTATTTCAGCATATAATATGAAGAGTCACCTAACAGCAAATTACTGCCTCCCTTTGCCTTTCTATAAATTAGTTCATTTAAAACCTGCAAGTGATATTATTTACCTCATAGGATGGTAGTGAAGTTCAATGAGATTATTCATAAAATTCCTATGAACAGTTTCTAGAAAGCATTTAGCATTAACTAATATAAATATGCTATAATGTTGAAATCCAATGAGAAAATATGTTTGAGAATATCAGATGAGTATATATGTTTATAAACATAGCGTTAAATATTATATTAAGATAGCATATGCAATATAGAACATAAAAATATTTTAATATAATAATCAAAATATAAAAGTAACAGTAATTATTGATTTTTATACCCATTTTAATAATTTCCTTCAATTTTCTTGCTATTTTTTTCAGACCTAATTTAACTGTCATACTTTTTTGATATGTGGCTTATTATAAGTTCATGAAAGAAATAGAAAAAATGTTAGCAATATAATTTAATTATTGTGCTTTTATCATAAATACTGTGTTTAATTTGTGATGGCTTTGCAGGAAACTGAAGTAACTTTTTTTGAAGACAATTTTTCATTCTGTGTTTTGTTTAATATAAGTAATATGCATCATAATCCTTTTAACTGGTTTCATGCATATTTCAATGTGCCTCAAATTCTCCATAATGACATTGTGAACTCCCACATAAACATTTCTGACATATGACATATTTTGCTGAATAACAGAATAAGCATCAATTGATATGCTAATTATCAATATACTTAATCTATTACTTATTCCTTCCAATAAGTATGCATTAATAGCAGTTTAAATATTTTCTTCATCTTTGTATAGTAAATTGCCTTGCATACCTCCTACAACATGTCACCAAAGGTAGATGGCCCTCATTTGGGTCTAAACTGAGATCAAGATTCAGTAAACGATGCAGCTATTAGAAATAAAATATTATAGGCAGAGTCCCCTTAATATGAAATAGGACATAATTGTCACAAGCAATTATTGTAGGTGTTTGGGACTTTAAAAAGGGAAGGCAAGGCTAGAAACATTTATTTATTAAAACGAAAACTGCTAAAACTTTGGATTAAAAAAAGAAGGAGTTTACATTATTCTTGCTTGGGGTTGCTGTCATCAAACAGCATGCCCGGCTTGGTTGGCTCAGAAATTTTGTTTCCAAATAGTAGGCTTGATATGGGGCAGCAGGTTAGAGGGTGAAAACCCATGGCATGGTAGTAAAAGTAACAAACTCTATAGGAAAGGAACACTAGCCTGAAGGTGTAGTCCTAATAGGTGCAATCGGTGGACTGGCCAAAAACTAATGGAGCATTTCTAAAAATGAGAGAACAACTTAAGAGGTAGATAACCTCACCACGCATCCCTGATAACCAAGAAAATGCATTTAGGAGAGATCTGGGTGTCCATGAGAAAGTGAAAGCCAAGAAAAGCTTGACAAGCACCTGAACATGAAATGTGTTCCCCAACTGACCTATAGATGAATAGAAGGGAAGTGTTATTGGCTTAAAATGTTTGATCCCAACCTCTGCCCAAACTGTTAGATCACACAGGAACAGTTACTAGTTAGAAACAAGGCTAAAATAATGAACAACAACAAGGAAATGTGAAGAGATATTAACATCTGTATACTGCAAGGGTGGCTGAAATTTCAGTTCGGATATGGTCAGGTTATTAAAAAACAAAGAAAGCAAAAACAAAACATACAAATAAAAAATCTTCAGGAATGGGCCGGCCTGGTGGCGCACTGGAGAGTGCGCCGCTTGGGAAGCGCGGCGGCACTCCCGCCAAGGGTTCGGATCCCATGTGGAGACCGGTTCCCGCTCACTGGCTGAGCATGGTGCGGACGCAACACCGAGGGTTGTGATCCCGTTGCAGGTCCCCGGTATGGGCACGACACCGAGGGTTGTGATCCCATTACCGGTCAGTAAAAAAAAAAAGGACAAAAAGGAAAAAAAAAAAAATCTTCAGGAATAAAGATCAGCATATAATATCTACATTTATCTAAAACGTTCAGTTTTCAAGAAATATGAGGCACACACACATACAAAAAAACCAGGAAATTGTGACTCATACACAGAAAATAAACAAAAACAATAATGAGGAATGGACTGTCAGTGGGCCCAGATGATTTAGCAGCTACAATAACAATATTCAAAGTATTTACATAATAGAAAAAAATGTAAATGATTCAACAAATATGAAATTTCATTTGCAAAATAGAATCTATAAAAAGCAGCCAAATAGAAATTGTAGAGTTTGTGTAGAATTGGTAAAATGTTTTCCTTCAATATTTAGTAGAATAAAGTAGTGAAAAAATTTGTGCTTTTATTTTTCTACATAGTAAGTTTTTTATTATAAATTTAATTTGTAATAAATTTTAATTTGACTACAAATTTAATAAATCATTACTATTAAAGTTATCAATTTATTGTGCCTGAAATTGCTAGGCTTTAATTTTTTCTCTCTTAGGGAATGTTTTTATATTACCTAAGTTGTCAATTGTGTAGGCATAAAGATGTTCATACTATTTTATTATTCTTTTAATATCTGTAGAATCTTTAGTGAGGTCCCCTCTTTCATTTGTGATGTTGGCAATTTGTTTCTTATTTATTTATCTATTATGAATATTCATGAGATACAAAGCCGATTGCCCCCCCTCCTGCCCATGCTGTGAAAGCCAGATTCATACTAGGGGCATACCCATTACCAGAAATTACTTTTGTACCCTTTGTCCCCTCCCAATTATCCCCCAATCTCCCTCCCCCTCCCTTTCTCCCCTCCTCTCCAATTTTTAGCCATAGGAATGTTCCCTCCCTCTGTTGGATCATGACACTACTGTGGTCTTTCTTTCCTGCCTTCCTTTCTCTCTTAGCTCCCATATATGAGTGAGCACATGCAGTATTTATCCCTCTGTGCTGTGCTTGTTTCACTCAACATTCCTTCATGATAAAGACTCTCAACAAATTAGGTATAAAAGGAAAATATCTTAACACAATAAAAACCATTTATGACAAGCCCACTGCCAGTATTATTCTGAATGGGGAAAAATTGAAGGCCTTCCCCTTAAGGACAGGAACAAGACGAGGGTGTCCACTCTCACCACTTTTATTCAACATAGTACTGGAGGTACTAGCTAGAGCAATCAGGCAAGAGAAAGAAATAAAGGAAATCCAGATTGGAAAAGATAAAGTCAAACTTTCCCTTTTTGCAGATGACATGATACTATATATACTAATACCTAAAGACTCTATCAAAAAAGTCCTAGAGCTGGCTAATAACTTCAGTAACGTTGCAAGATACAAAATAAATGCCACCAAATCAGTAGCATTTATATACTCAAACAATGAATAAACAGAAAGAAAATAAATAAGCCCATTTACGATTGCCATCAAAATAATATGATACCTATGCAATTTGTTTCTGATTTCCTCTACCCTACCTTTTTTTCATGATTAATCTGGCTATTTTTTAAATTTTTTTCATATTTTCAAATAGTCGGATTTGTGTTCATTAATTTGTTCTATTGTTTTTCTGTTTCTATGTCATTAATTTCTATGCTTGTTTTTATTATTCTTCTGCATATTTTTGGTTTACATTATTCTTAGTTTTCTAGTTTCATAACAATATATGAAATGTAGATAATTTATTTCAGTTTTTTAAATTTAAGAATTCTATACTAAAATCTTTATTCTAACAGTGAAATACAATGTCAGTCCACAAATTTCTGTACTTCTTAAAAATTCTTCAGGTGGTTCACAATATTTTTTAAATACCCTCTACTAAATCTTATTTAGAATTGTGTGGTTTAACTTAGAAATATTTGGGGATTTTTAAGATATATTTTAGATATTGCTTTCTTGTTTGATTATTTTCTTATTTAATTGTTTTCTGGTAAAATACTGTATCTTACATTATAGAAAAAGGTATTATAAGATTTCATGCCTTTTAAATTCATGGAGACTTGTTTTATTGCTCAGGATATGAATTTATCTCAGCAAACATGTCAAGAACATATAATAGCATGTAACATATTATTTGTTATTGTTATTTTTATGTGTCACTTTGTTATTTAGGGTGGAGTTTTCTATAAATGTCAGTTAGTTCAATTAGGGAGAGAGCATTATTCAAATCTTCTGTAACCTTACTGATTTTCTGTCTACTTTTGCAAAATCATTAATTGACTATGGGATGTTAACATCTCCAACAATTATGGATTTATATTTTTTTATTTCAATTATATCTGGTTTTTATTCAATTTATTTTGTAGCTTTGCTGTTATTAGTTGGAGTATCCTATCAAAGTAAATTGCCATAAAGGAAATAAAATTCTCCATACAGCAACAAGCCACTCCTAAAATCTGATGTGTGTTTCTACATTTTGTGCACAATTAATAGCTGTATATATTGTAGTTTGTGCTTTATATAAAGAATTCACTGTGATATGGTCAAATTGCCATGAAAGCTTGGATTATAGGACAAACACATACTTCTTTTGTATTCTCAAGAAAATAGTCTAGTATTAGATGATCACCTGTTGGTAAATTATAGCTAACAGATAGTATAAATAGTACTTGTCAAATAATTATTATACTAACTTATTTAAAATATACACCTGACCTGCTGGGAAAACATTTCATGCTTAAATAATATATAAGTGATGGCCTGTTGCAGCACCAGAGACTGCAGTTCTATGGACAGAATTCAGTGGGAGGAGATTATGAACTCCTAATAAGGAAACAAGGGCAATCCTTTTTGAGTGGAAGATTGCATACACAGGCCAAGAGAGGACACATCCCCTGATGAGGTTTGAGATGCTCCCGAAATCTCTTGCCAACCTGATTGGTGAGTGTTATCTCTTGTACAAAGCTAGAGCATAAAGACTGGGAGAGTTGGCATTTTTTTTTCAAATACTCAAACCTCACCAAGCATCACAAGGCATACAATGAAACAATGACTGATAGACTAATTAAAGGAAAAAAAAATCTCCAGAAATTGACACTAAAGAAATGGAGATCTAAGACTTTTCTGATATAGAAATCAAAATAACTATCCCAAAGATGCTCAGTGAAGTAAAAGAGGACACAGATAAACAACTACAATTAAACAAAATCAGGAAAATGATGAATGAACAATATGAGAATAACAACAAATGGAAACTATAAAGAAAGAGCCAAACAAATTTTTTTGGAGCTGAAAAAATATAACTGAATTGAAAAACTCACGAGGGATTTGACAGCAAACTTGATCAAGAAGAGAAAAGAATCAGCAAATTTGAACACAGGCCATTTAAAATTATTGAGTCAGAGATCAAGAAGAAAACAGAGTGAAGGAAGTGAAGAAAGCATAAGGAACTTATGGGAATATAAGGAAATAATGGGAATTCTAGGAGAAAAGAGAAAGAGAAGGCAAGAGAACCTATCTGAAAATATAATGGCCAAGAACTTCCCATATTTGAAGAAGGGAATGGACATGTAAATATAAGAAGCTTGATGACCTAGAAATAGGAAAAGTCAAAATAAACCTACACTAAGACATATTATAATCAAACTATCAAAAAAAATCACAAGGTGGGAAAATTTAATGCAACAAGTGAAAAGTGACTCGTCATATTCAATAAAACTCCCATGAGATTATGAGCAGATTTCTCAGCAGAAATCATGCAAGTCAGAGGAAATGGGATGATATATTCAAAGTGCTCAAAAACAAAGCAAAACAGAAAACAAGAAAAAACCTGTCAACCAAGAATATTATATCTGGCAAAAGTGTCCTTCAATAATGAGGAAGAAATTAAGACTCTTCCAAATAAACAAAAGCAAAGGAATTTCATGACCACCTGATGGGACTTTGGGTTCTCATTCCTTCTTTCAAGTTGAAATGAAAGAATGCAGAACGGCAATATAAAATCATGCAAAAACATAAAACTCTCTGGTAAAGATAAATATATAAACAAATAGAGAAGGCTTTATTACTGTAATATTGGTGTATAAATCAGTTTTAATTATGATACAGAGTTTCAAAGACAGAAGCATAAAATATAACTGTAATCTATGTTAATGGACCTTAATATCAAATGATGTGATTTGTAACATCAATAATATAAAGCAAGGCAGAGAAGTGGAGTAGAATTTTTGTCACTGATTGAACTTAACAACTTAAAATAAATTGTTATAACTTTAAAATGTTTCATATAGGGCCGGCCCGGTGGCGCACTGCTACAGTGCGCCGCTTGGGAAGTGCGGTGGCGCTCCCGCCGAGGGTTTGGATCCCACATACAGACCGGTTCCCGCTCACTGGCTGAGCAAGGGGCGGGCGCATCACCGAGGGTTGCGATCCCGTTGCCGGTCCCGGTCCAGTACGGGCGCGACACTGAGGGTTGCGGTCCATTGCCGGACACGAAAAAAGACAAAAATAAATAAATAAATAAATAAATAAAATAAAAATAAAATGTTTCATATAATCCCCATGGTAACCACAAAGAAAATAAACAAAAGGAAATGAGAACATTTTTGTATCAATACAAAAAAATTGATGAAACAAAAAGGAAGGCAAAAAGACAGCAAAAGAGGGGAAAAATAGCTATAAGACATATAGAAAACAATTGACTAAATGGCAATAATAAGCTCTTCTCTGTCAGTTTAATGCATTTAATTGCATTAAATGCACATGATTTAAACATCTCAATCAAAATCCATAGATTGCCTTAATGGATAAAAAAAATACAACATTCATCTATATGCTGTCTAAAAGAGACTCACTTTACTTATAAAGACACACATGGGCTAGAAGTGAAAGGATTAAAAATGATGTCATGCAAATATTAATTGAAAGAGAGCAGGGGTTGACATAACAATGGCTTTATTTGCAGAAATAGCTAAAAAAAATTCTAAAAATTTATATGAAATCTCAAGAAACCTTATAAAGTTAAAACAATTGTGATAAAGGACAAAATTGGAGGCCTCATTCTTCCTGATTTCAAAACATATTACAGTGTTACAGTAATCAAATGATCTGGCATGAGGCAGCTCAATAGACCAATGAAACAGGACAGAGAACCCAAAGATAACCTCTCATGTATACGGTCAAATGACTTTTAACAAGGGTGACAAGGCCATTAAATGGAGAAAGGACAGACTTTTCAACAGATGGTATTGGGAAAACTTGATATTCACATGAAAAATAATGAAATTTAACCCTTGCTTTAAATCATATGCAACAAGTAACTCCAAATGGGTTAAAGATCTAAATGTAAGACCTACAACTATAGAATTTCTGTAAGAAAGCATAGTGTTGTTTCTTACCAATCAACTAACCTACCAAAACACAAACCTAATGTAATTATTGGAGATGTGGAAATATAGTGAATTCTTTAGTCCCAGTTTGAAAGTCTAATATGAGAGTAATTTAAAAAGCTCAGAGAAAAGTTGAATTACCAGGTAATACGAATATTTCCACGAACTTTTTCAGAAGAATCTAAAATTGTAATGGGTATGCTGCCAGCATGAAGTTGGCCCTCACATCATGGGTACTAGGGGTGACAATTAGCTTTGTATCTCATGAATATTCATAGTAATAAATAAAGAAATTAAAGTTAAGAAGTAGCACCACCTTATGGTAATTTTAATAGCAAGGGCACCCCTGCTTTCCCCAAAAGGTTTATGAAATTAGTGTCTTAGTGAATTTGCATTTTATCTGTTACATACCTTTGAAATTTATAGACACACAAAACATAATATAATATTGAAGATAGAGAAGACAGCTAGCGTCTTGAAATGCTAGTCATAACCTGGACACTTAGGATCCCCTCATATTTCAGGGCAAGAAAATTCTACTATCCTGTGCCTCAGTATGTATGATATTCATTATTTTTCTGGTTTAATTTATGGGAAGGTAAGGTAGATAAGTTTGAGCTTTATGCTTTACTGTTTGGAAACGTTGGAATTCAAGTGGATAACTTTAGGGAGAAGGTGGGGAAGAAAAAGACAATGACAATTGGGATGGGACCTTGGACAATTTTGCCTTGTCCCTGAACTTAGAGAGAAAGCATGCGCTCTTTCACCTTTAAGTAAGACATAAACTGTAGGGAGTTTTGTAGATATTTTGTATCACGTGGAGGAAGTTCCCTTTTCTTCCTAGTTTTCTAATGTGTTTTTTTCTTTTTTAGCTTGTCTTTTGTATACAGTATAAATCTTCTTAACTTCTTTTCTAATAAAAAGCTGAGTCTTTTAATTTTTCATTTAATCAAGAAAATTTTAATTGACTTCTGAAGAATTTTTATGATAGCTGTTTTAAAATTCTTGTCGGAACATTGTAATATCTAATTCATCTTGTTATTGGCATCACTTGATTGTTTTTTCTTATTCAAGTTGTGATTTCCTAGGTTTTTGGTATCAGGAGTGACTTTCTATGGGATCCTGTAGATGTGGATTATTGCGTTAGGAGACTTTTAATATTATTTATGTTTTCTCTCTCAGCAGACAGTTGCCCTGATTAGGGTTAGCATGTGGAGTCTGGACTACTTTGTGGACTTTAGTTCCAGTGACATTTAGTTTTCTGAGTACATGGAATGCGGTTTCGGTTTTCTAGTGATACAGTGCTTCCTGATTAAACCCTGGTGGTGCCATTTGTGGGTTCAGAAGTCTCTTTCCTGGTCTGCACGTTGCTGCTGAGCTAACTTCTGGGGCCAAGTTTTATTTTTAGATATCACAATGCTGCCTTTTTATCATAACCTAGGAAACGAAAAAACAATTTCTCCTTGATATAACATGTCCTCTGAGGTTTTTTAGTGGTTAATTTTTTCCCCCATGTCAGGCTGTGTGATATTTGCAGTGAGAGTGACATGAAAAAGAGAACCCCATTGAAAATCTACATCTCTTTCATGTTCTCACAAAGAAAAAGTCTGCTTCATAGCTTCACATTGATCACATAGTTAAGACATGATTCTTGCTAGTTATAATTATTGGACTTATTTTTTGTTCTCTCCCTGAGTAACACTAAAATTTTTATGAACACTGTCTCACTAAGTTTTCATAATGCCCGAGAAGCATAAAGAAAGCAAAGCAAATGGTATTTTTATCAGTAAGATCAATATATCAGACAAGGTTGGCGCTGATATCTGGGCATCGATCATTTTCTTTAATTTTCAGATTTAATAAATGATGTTCAATTGTTTGGATTGTCAAAGAATTTATCCTCATAATCATACTTTAGTGCAATTAATGTAATCATACTTACGTTAATGAAAAACCCACACTACAGTATATTCTAAAGTTTCTTTTTCATGACCGTGGTTTCAGCAAATATGCTACATCAATTTCGGTGTAAAGGGTTTTAGAATAAAGAATAGATTCAGGATATTTTTCACTCCTTATTTACTTCTTAGGTATTTATACTATATTTGACAGTTATCAAGTAGTATAACTCAAACTTCCTTGAGCGTCTGAATTACCTATGGTGCTTATCAGAAATGTAAGATCAAATAATGAACAACTCTTATGCTTTTACACTAAAAGCACTCAATCTTATTGAAAAATACTGGAGTTAATACATGATAAGTGATTTCCTGATGAACAAAAGATTATACCTTAGTTTGCAAGGATGCTACTATATTTTACAAGATGTTGAGATTTTTTGCTAGACAGGTTGATGATCATTTTTTAAATTACTTTGTGGTTTCCTCTATTGATTTTTTGAAAGTTAACATATCATTGTCATTTTTCAAAATCTTTATATCTAGACATACTTTTGAATATTGAATAGTTTTCTAATTCTTTTACATTAAAAATATTCTACTTGTAACAGAGAAGAACTTTCCCATGGAATTGAACTTTTTGTATTAACTGAACACCTTAATGTTGATTGCAAGCCATTCTGAATATTTGATCTCTGGTGGATCTCGCTCACATTTGTAATTTTGTATCTATTTTGTCCTTCACGTGTATTAAAGAGACGGGACTTTTGGTTCCCATTCCTTCTTTCAGTTTAACCTCATTGGTTTATTCTCAGATGGAACATTTACAGAACCTGTTCAATGAAACACAGAATAGTTTCCTGAGAAAACACCACTGCCTTGAGTCATTTTTAATTATATGAGAAAGCATGCCTTAGGTCCATTAGAGTAGATGCCTTCCTGTCTACATCTAGCAGGAGATGTAGAGATAGAGCGAGTCACAATTTCTTCACCTGGCTTCTTCCACACACTGTGCCTGGCACTTAATTTTATTTGTTTGAACTTCAATTATCACCGTTCTGTGTTACACACAATCTGGTATATAATAGAAAAACTTAGACTTTACTAAGGGCCAAGCATTTAGAAGACATAAGTACATACTGGGGGTGAAAAACATAATGGTTGAGAATAAAGCCTTTGGAGTTGGACTGTGTGGTGATTCTCAGTTCAACTACTCATTTACTCGGTGACATTCAGCACCTTATTTACCTATTATGTACCTCAGTTTTATAATTTTTTAGTTATGAATAACAAAATGCCTACCTAATAATTGTAGTAGGTATCTATCTGAGTATTAAATAAGATAATATAATTAGAAGAATTGGATCATAGTAAACTATCAAAAAATTTGAGCTATTGCTACACATGCATTTATGCAACACTTACGTATACATTCATATCTACATAATTGCAGATGTGAAATTTTACACAAGTAGAGAATTGAATGTGCACCCTCCTATGACTATAATTCAGTGTATAGAAATAAATGCACATATTGTCATGTGTCTATATTCAAATGAATGAGAGAAAGAAAGGAAAAAGGACGAAGACAAATGAACAACCACGATAATATGTTGAACTTTCAGAAGGAGAGAACAAATCTGTTGTCACTTGGGGTGGGGGAAGGATGAAATGGGGGGGTTAGGGAGAAACTGGGTGGTGGACACCAGAGGTGGTTGCGATTCGTGGTGATGAATGTGTGGATGATGCTGGTTAGATCATTACATGTACTACACAGATGCTGATGGTTAGCTCTGTGCCCCACAAATATGTATAATCAATTATGTTTCAAGTGTAAAATTTAAAAGAAAGTTATATAAAAGTATACATTTCTGATCATCTTTTTGCTTTCTTAGTTTTCAAGTTCTCATAAAAACTTCAGTGCAATGATACATGATATTTAAAATGCTGATACAACGTTAAACAAAACAGCTACAATTTATATTTGATTGTAGAAAGGATTCAGTTTATTGAGATTTCCTTTTTTTATTTGAGAAATTGAAGCATCAGCTTTTCAATCTTTTATCTCTATTTTGAGGCTTTAAAGCCTTCAGAACTTTTTACCTGTCCTATCCCCCCACCCACGCTTTTTTAAAGGAACACATGTAAAAAGACTCCTTCCTCATGTGAATGACATTTTTGTAGTAAATATTTTTGAATGTTTGGAATTGACAAATTCTGCCAAACTCTTAAAATTTAAAGCTGTATATTTCTTTAACTACTCTAGTAGCCTCCCATGTTATATCTATGCTTCCACCCCTGTCTCTCCCCCCACCCACGCTTTTTTAAAGGAACACATGTAAAAAGACTCCTTCCTCATGTGAATGACATTTTTGTAGTAAATATTTTTTGAATGTTTGGAATTGACAAATTCTGCCAAACTCTTAAAATTTAAAGCTTTATATTTCTTTAACTACTCTAGTAGCCTCCCATGTTATATCTATGCTTCCACCCCTGTCTCTTTAAACTATTTGCTGCACAGATCCAAGTCAAATGATGATACCGTTCTCCTGAGGTCATCTGGTGCCTTCCTGTCTCACTGAAAATTTAATTAAAATATGTTTTAACATAAAAGATTTTTACCCTGGATTAGTAGGCTCTCTTAGACCTGTCTACTGCTTTTGGCCTCATCTGATCCCATTCTTCCCATGGCTTATTCTGGATATATATATTGTTAGTAGGATTGCTCTATCTAAAAGAGTACCACTGACCCCAGCATCCCATTTTCATCATTTGTTATACACTTAACTTACTTTATTTGTCTTCATAATACTAACTACTTGACATTATCATATATGCATATATATATACACATATATGTATAGTTTATTTATAAGAAGTCTCTTATCTCTAAAATGTAATGTCAGTGTCCTCCAGAAGAGCAGGAGCTTTTTTTTTGTTTATTGCCAAACCCCCAAAAGACCTAACACAAATTAGGTACTCAACAAATACTGGTTGAGTTACTAACTTTCAATATTTTACAAGTATTGGTGAACTAACTTTCACTGTCTTCAGTACATCCCTGTCATGATACTGAGGTGGGCATCACTAGAAATAAAATAACAAGACCTCAGGCGAGGGCTGTGGCTTTACCACTGTCAGCAAGTCACTCAGAATATAGGCATTTAGCATTTTAAGAATTTATGAGTGTTTGTATTTCATTTGTTCTCCCCAAATCATCTGCAAATACTTGATAGAGTCATTTACTTAAAGGTGAACATAATTCAAGTTTACTTGAATCACATAATTCA
>NW_007732747.1:120065-122474 GCF_000696425.1 Galeopterus variegatus
CGTTGCCGGACACGAAAAAAAACAAAAAAAAAAAAAAAAAAAAAAAAAGAGTTAACAAGGCAGTTCTGAGACGGCTATCCTTAGAAAGCCCTGCTTGAAATGCTGGCCATTGCCTGGAATCTGGAAACTGGGATTGCTGGAGGGTTCCCACAATTTCCTGTTAAGAGTGGCTCACTGTGCCTAAAAAGTTTGTGTAAACAGTATGGCTTATGTTGAACATCTGCTTTTCTTGTAGAAGTCTGAAATTTTGCTACATGCTAAGCAAAGTTTACTTACGCGAACAGCTTCCAATATAGTCCCGCAGCACTGAGTCTCCAATGAGCTTTGTTGGTAGGTAACATTTCACACGTTTTCATAACACATTGCTGGAGGAATTAAGTATTTAAGTGCATCTTATGTGACTCCACTGAGAGAGGGTTCTTGACAACTTTTGTAAACTTATACCTGGTTGCTTCAGAACTTTTGCATTATGAGCACTTTCCCTTTTCTGACTTTGCTATGTGAGTTTTACTGTAATGACTCAACGATTAATAGGACCGTATGCTGACTCTTGTAGGTTCTTCTAGTAAATCAACAAATCTGAAGGTAATTTTGGGGATCTCCAATATGACAACTTAATGACTTATTTTCTCTTTCAGTCTGAACATAAAAGCTATCAGAGGTAGTAACTGAAGGTGGGTAATATTAATAATTATTCAGGTCATAATAATGGGATAATCTAATCATATGTCCTGCAGCATGGCTATGATGAGATCTCCTAAGTAACCGCCTATTTGAAGATTCATTCCATTATTTTTTTTGTCATCATCAGATATTAGGAACTGTGATTTTTATTTCTCCCTACAGTATAAAGAGTTTTGGATGCAATGCTATATTTCAGGTGTTATAGGTATTTCTGGATATTTTCTTGAAAAACAGTAGTGAGTACTACACATATACTTGATCAAAGAAAATGGATCAGAGAGGGAAATAAACTTCATGAGCCACAAGTTTGCTTCTGCCAAGTTCAGAGATGAGATAAAAAAGTAACAATTGAATCTTCTTACTGATCATAATAGGAATAATAAAATGCTGATTGGTAGTGGACTAGATGATGGGCAAGACAGTAAAAAATCTTAACTTGGACAATTTCTTGAAAATATTACAATTTTTATTACAATTGGACCCTTCTGTGTCTACAAAGAAAATAAGAAAGTACATCTGGACTGGAATTCAGCAGAAAAGTTGCTATTTGTGAATCCTAAGAAAATAGTCTAAAAGTAACTTTTATTTCAACATCATAAAGTACCCTTCTGTCATCCCATCAATGAGATTTTCAGTGACAACTGAGACACTAACCTAAATCTTTAATAAAGAGATAACAAATAAATAAAAATACTTTCAGATCAGAGTAATTTATTCCTTTGCTCTTACGTGTTTCAGCCCTGCCCTATGACTTTCTTCTGCTCATGGGGATCCAATAATAGTAGACTTCTTGATGTTCTTGGGTTGTTTCTAGTTGCTTCTACCTGGAGCCTTCCTGCTTGCAGATCTTCCTTCCAGAAAGTTCTTCCCTTTTTATTCATGTATCCACTCAATTGTCATCCCATCAGTGAGATTTTCAGTGGGAACTGATTTAAATCAGGATACACTCTTTCCTGTGCTTCTCAATTCCCTTACCCAGTGTCATTTCATTCACAATGTCCCCATTTCCTACTCACTTTACTCGGACGTGGGTGGTTGCAATGATGAGTAGGGAAAACAATGATAAAATTTTGCAGTAGTCATAGTGTACTACATTTTGAACTTATGGAATTTTTGTAAAACTATTCTCTGAATCAGATTTGTATTGGGGCTGTCTTTAGTGGTGTATTTTATGACAAACTTATTCATCTGTAAGTAATTTTTTTTTTTCCCTTTTTGTCTTTTTTCGTGTCTGGCAACGGACCGCAACCCTCAGTNCAGCCAGTGAGCGGGAACCGGTCTGTATGTGGGATCCGAACCCTCGGCTGGAGCGCCGCCGTGCTCCCAAGCGGCGCAGTGCGCCACCGGGCCGGCCCTGTAAGTAATTTTTTAAACTCAGGTTTATCTCTTATTGTAAGATCACCAGAGTTCAACCCATGACTCCAGGTACAAACTGGCTACCATGGCAGAAATGGTGTATATTCATGAGTTTAATAATATTGTTACTTAACCAAGAGAGATCTTGTAATTATCTCTTCTTGGTGCCAAAACACTCACATTAGCTGTCCATTCTGAGCTCCTATTATGTTTCCATTACTCAGAGAGACCAGCCCACCACTATGATGTAGGTTAACTTCATTAAACATGAAAAGAAATAGGACAGCAATTTAACCTCAAATAGTTACTATTTTAGATAAAATTTTTTCTTACTGGCACAAAGCGTTTCTACCAGAAATCCCGTTTCTG
>NW_007732747.1:124272-125677 GCF_000696425.1 Galeopterus variegatus
TGGTAACAACTTCTCAATGTTGCCAGACTCTGGGCACTTCATTTTGTTTGTTAGATGCCTTAGCTAATGTACATAATTGTTTACTAGATTTTCTTCTGTCAATCTTTAAGTGTGCCATCTGTTTCTGATCACAATTGTGACTGCTAAAAACTCCCATGAAATTCTCCTAAACATCCTCTTCTTTTCTACCAATGTTATTTCCCTTAGCAAAAGCTGAATGTCTAATCTCTCCCTACATTAAAGTCTTCCAGGAAAAGGTGATTATAATGTCTGCTATAGATAAAATTTTATTTAGTCACTTTCAATTGCATGACATTTTAGTTAAAAAGCATTAAAATAATACTCTAAAAATGACAGTGAACCAGACATTCTTGGCACTGTAGATTACAGAACTACTTCAGATGAATTCTCTTTATCTTTCTCTAAGAGATATCCCTTCTTAGTGTCCTTTCTAACGTCCATCCACTTTTGCTAAACAGGGTCATTGAGCCTTTAATTACTGTAGTTTAGTGGATTTTAAATCTAGAGGGAATTTTGGAGAAATGGTTTATCTCCAAATCTAGATACTTCATTTTTTCATTCAGGAAACTGAGGAAGGCCAAGACTGGAGAAGCAACTTGTCCAAGATCCTATAGCTCATGCCAGCAAATCCAGCTGGAATCTCTGATTCTCAGTACATATGTGACATCACATCACTTGTGGAAAAGACATCTTAATTCTTGGATAAAAATTGTGCTACTAAAAAGTGTTCATCTCCTTAAATTTAAAAATGAATGCAAATGCATTGCAAGGTACAAGATAGATATAGAAAGTTATAAATATGCAAATATAGACCCAGTGATCAAGTGGTCTGCTATCTTTGGAGGAGTACCTTTGATTAAAGGATGGGACTTCTGAAAAGGAGTAATTATTCTTCTATGCCTTTCATTGACTACAATATTTCTCCAGATCAGAGAAGCTGTAAGTAACCACACTCTGACAAGGCCAGTAGGTTCTCTCATTTGTACAGCCTTTGAATTGGATTCAACATGAAAAAAAATGAAACAATTTTGAAGGGCCTGAAGGTGACTATAATTCATTGCCTCTCTGATCAAGATTGAACTCCAGTGTCTCAGAGTCCTCCCACAGATCCTGCTTTGTCTAGTCTTCAAGGTGATTTCAGATTATAATGGCTTTGACCAAACTGCACTAATAGACATCTTGGCAGCTTCCATAGACCAGGAGCATAAGTTCAGGTAAAAACATGTAGACGGTTTGAAGAAAATGGGAAAGATTGTAAGGAAAGTGACCTGGAAGGATGTTTGCATTAGCTACAAACTGATTTTGATGAGCTAGTTAGTTAAAAAAACTAAAACAAAATATGCAAAGAATGTCATTACATTTTAAAACTTTATTTATGATCTTT
>NW_007732748.1:0-20203 GCF_000696425.1 Galeopterus variegatus
GTTTAAAATGGCTGAGGTACTTTCCCAAAATGGCTGGCGGCCCGGGCATAGCCCAACACTACTGACTGGAGCCTGGCTACTGCTAACTATGCTACAAACTGATCGAGAGCTGAAGAAGAAAGCACAGCTATTGCAAGCATGGACAATTGTCCTGGAGGATGACATGCAGTGACTAGAAGATTTGTAGCAGGAAGCAGACTTGTGGAAGCATGGATAAACATTCTGGAGGATGACATGCAGTGAATGACCACTCCTGCTTCTCACACCAAGAAGACGACAAACCCAGTGGTGAGTTGGGGGAGACAATGTGTCTTCAGGCATGACATCATGCATCAGAAAGTGAAATACAAACAGCCTATAGGACTGGACAGACAACCAGCGGGGAAACCACAGATGATACAATTTAACACCTATGTCCCGTCTACCCAGGTTGAATTGTTTGACTTGGGGAGACAGTTTCAGCAGAAACAGAGGGATCCCCTGGCTGCTTGGCTGTTGTGACTATGGGACCTAGGGATGGATAGTGTGATATGCTCTGGTGAAGAGATGGAAAAATTGGCCTCCATCACCATGCACCTGTCCCTGAGGCAGTGGCTACAGAATAGCTACAGATATGCACAAAGGCCAGGTAATCACTCCTTAATGGAATGGGTGAATGCAGCTGCCCAAAGCATGTGGGTGAATGCTGGATAACTGCCCAAGATTGTTAGCAAATGGTAGACATATGCTGAGTTAGTCCAAATCATTCAAGAGCTGGGGATGCGGCAGCCCATGTTTAATCTGAACACCCGTGGCCTGGACAATGAAAATTTTACAGGCAGCATGAGAGACATAGTGCTGCAAAATGCCCCACCAACATCCTTTGGGTCACTGACAGCCATACTGGCACCATACATTTGTCATCCTATACATGAGGTAATGACCATTATAGCCAACTTGGGTGAAGTAGAGGAAAAAAGACAAGCAAAAGGGGTCTGAAAGGTGGCTAAGACCAAACCACCAAGAAATACTCAGGATTTCATCCTGAAGGGACCAAGCAAGACTAGCCATAAGCATATGTGGCTTGACTTGTTTGCAGCAGGGGTTGATAGAAAAAAACCGACTGGCAACCAAATGCAGTTCTGTTTGCCTTGTGGCAGCAATTGCGCCCCGAACTGCATTTTACTAAATGTCTGGAAACAGGTAGCAAGGTACACTCAGGGGATTTAAAGGATTTTTTGATTGCTCCCGAGGAGGTGGATCACATTTTCAATTTTGAACAGGGATCATGCCAAGATGCTTGTCTTTGTGGGGCAGGTTGAGGACCAGAAGCTTAATGTTGAATTGGCAATGATGAAGCTGATCCACTGGCTAAAGTAAGGAGGCTGGAGAGAGCTACAGCAGCTGATGTAGCTGGGTGGCTACATTGGAGAATGCAGCATCCTGGCTGCAAGATCAGGTGGTCGATGCCTTGCTGAGTGCCACATAAACCTGAGAAAAAATGCCCCTGATGGGCAGATGTGCTCCTGATGCGCAGACGGGTGCCCCTGATGGGCAGATAACTTGTGTGAGAGTTCCCCAACATGGTGACAGGTGGATCTGGTGGGACCACTGCCAAAGTCAGAGAGTTATTGGTCTTCTCTTTGTATGGCCTTGTGAGTCCCCAAACCAGGTAAGATACCTATTCCTGCAACCATCCTTTCTCAGGATGGCAAACTGGCATGTATCTTACCAGAGGGGCAAGAACTTCCCCTACTGGTACCAATAACCTTTTTGTCTTTTTACCCATAGTTTTCTGGCTGCAGGCACTGCACCAGTCGACTGGGTATGTATATACATTGGTGTGATCATCTACTGAATATGCACTGAACTTCACATCAGTATACCTACAAGATTCCCATGGAAAATCACACCAATGATGACTACTAACTGGATATGTGCTTTTAAAGGACAGAACTTCAGGACAAGCCTTAAGGACAAGCTTTAAGGAATGTTGAATAGACAATAGATTATATAAAAGTAAGGGTCATTTATCCTCGCTAAGGGAACATCGTGGAAGATTCTGAATGCATAGATTGTGTGGCGAGGGATGCTGAAGGTGTGGACTGTGGATAAAATAGAAAAGTTTAGTCAGGCTCCCTCAACTCAGGTCCGGTTGGGGGTGGTGCAACACATTTCTTGTAAACAAGTTGTGTGTGGGTGGAGTTAGTGTGCATGTGCACCCATGTATCTTTTTACTTTGTTGCTATTGAATGTTCTGCAGTTTATGAAACAGCACTGGCTAGCAGAGCTTGAATCTAATAATAGAGCATGTTTACTTTGCTGGCAGCTGCTAAGTTTTCCTTTGGACTTTGCCGGTAGCAGTCGAGTTTCTGAATTTCTCCTAAGACTGCCTAACCCTTAGATATGTGTGTGCTGAATAAAGACTATTCTTTCTCCAACCAAGGCTCCAAGGACCTTTTTCCAGTTACCTAGCTCATAGACCTGCATGTGAAGGGTTTGTAAATGGACTTGAGGGGTCTGTGAGCTCCAGAACCCAGCCCTAGCTCTATGACTTCTAAGACAGGCTGTCTTTCCCAATAGAAACCTAATCTTTCTGAGAATCCAGTGTACAGCTTTTTAGAAAGACAGTGTTTATAATTGCAGGTGGGATTTATATTAGATGTTTGATTGTTCTAGAAGTTTCTTTCTTTTTTTAAGCAGAAATTTCTTCTTCATATTGGTAGTCTATGATCATATCAGTTTAGTTCCTGACAAAAGTCTGTAAAAGTTTGTGAGAAGATTCCACCACTCTCATCCTCTCACCACCCTCCTCCCCCCACCCCTTCCCCTCCCATCCTCTGGTAAACTTTATTCTACTCTCTACTTCTAGGAATACCACTTATTTTTTTAAAGATTCCACTTATGAGTGATATCATGTGGTATTTGTCTTTTTGTGCCTGACTTCCTTAACATGATAGTTTCCAGTTCCATTCATTTTTCTGAAAATAATAGGATATCATCTTTTTATAGCTGAATAGTATTCCATTGTGTATATATACCAGTTTTTTATCCATTCATCCACTGATGGACATTTAGGTTGATTTCATCTCTTGGCTACTGTGAATAGCATTGTGATGAACATGGGAGTGCTGGTGTCTCACTGATATATTGATTTCATTTATTTTGGATGCATACCCAATAGTGGGATAGCTGGATCATAAAGTAGGTCTATTTTTAGTTCTCAAAGGAACCTCCATACTGTTTTCCACAATGAGTATGCCAATTTGCATTCCCACCAGCAATGTAGGAGGGGTCCTTTTTCTGCACATCCTCTCCAGCATTTGTTATTTTCTGTCATGTTGATAATAGCCATTCTAACTGAAGTGAGATGATTTCTCAATTTGGTTTTAATTTGTATTCCATGATTATTAGTGATTTTGAGCATTTTTTTTTCATGTGCTTTTTGGTCATTTGTCTCTTCTTTTGAAAAATGTCTATTCAGGTCCTTTACCCATTTTTTAATATGGTGATTTGTTTTGATGTTGAGTTGTTTGAGTTCCTTATATATTCTGGAATATTAGACCCTTGTCAGATGTGTACTTTGCAAACACTTTCTCCCATTTTCTAGAATGTCTCTTCACTTTGTAGATAGTGTTACTTGCTGTGCAGAAGCTTTTTAGCTTCATGTAGCGCTATGTGTGTACTTTTACTTTAGTTGCCTGTGTCTTTTTAGTCTTGTCCAAAAAAAGTGCTGCTTATTCCTATTTTGTGTAGTGTTTCTCCTATGTTTTTTTCCCTAGTAGTTTCCTAGTTCCACTGTTTAATCCATGTTGAGTTGATTTTTGTGTGTGGTGAGAGATAGGGGTCTAGTTTCAATCTTTTGCATGTGGATATTCAGTTTTCGCAGCTCCATTTGTTGAAGAGGTTGTCCTTCTCCCACTGTATATTCTTTGAACCTTTGTCAAAAATCAGTTGGCTGTTAGTGCGTGGGTTTGTTTCTGGGCTCTCCATTCTGTTCCATTGGTCTGTCTATTTTTATGCCAGTACCATGTAGTTTTGTAGACATATAGTATATTTTGAAGCCAGGAAGTATGATGCCTCCAATTTTGTCCTTTTTATTCAATGTTGCTTTAGCTATATGGGGTCTTTTGTGGTTGCATACCAATTTTAGGATCATTTTTCCACTTCTGTGAAGAATTTCATTGTTTTTTTACATTTTTCATTTTATTTTATTTCAATAATGTATCCAATTCCACAAAAATATAATATCAAATTACTTTATAGTTTAAAGAAGTATAACATAACTAAAATTTGTATATGATTATTATACCTATCAAAAATTATGTTAATGAATTCATTGTACATTCTTTCCAATGATGCACTATACAGCAATGAAAATGAGTAAACTATTGCTATATCCTCAGCATGGATAAATTTCACACACTTAATTTTAAATGAAGAAAGCAGGTTGCATATAATTAGCATGTGCCTGTATATATTTAAAAGCCAAAAGTTGGCAAAATAAGACTGTATCTTCTTTAGAGATACATATACATGGGAGGGATAAAATTAATCAGAGGCAGGGAAATAGATGATTAACACAAACATCATCTATTACTGGTTATGTGCCTTTTTGGAATTAAATGAGGAAAGGAAATTCAATGGGGAAGAGGGACTTCAATACATAGGGACTTCAAAAATATTAATAATGCTCTATTTCTTAACCGTGAAGGTGAATACCCTACTGTTCACTTTATTATTTATTAAAACACACATATGTGCTATATGTAATCTTTTGTATTTGTAATATATTTTATACAGTGTTAAAAAAAGAAAAAGAAACAACAATAGGGGTAATCAACAAAACCAAAAGCTCTTTTTTGAAAGTATAGACAAACCCTGGTATGATTGAGCTAGTGAGAAATAGAGAAGGCACAGATAAAACATTAGGAGTAAAAAAGAAACATGGTTATGGAGAGAATGAATACTAACAAAATAAGATTATAATTTTTAAAAAATATATTTAACTTCTGGTCTCTTTATTTTCCCCCCAAAAAACATGTTAAATTCCATTCAATTTAATTATGTGGAGCATTATAATTTATTATTTGCCTTTGAAATAATTAAATATATTTTCTTTATTTCCTTTCATATTTAACACTGAAACCTAAACCCAAGGAGTGGTCAATTAGCTTAAGAAGAAATTAAAATTATTTGCATCTACTTTGTTTTTTATTTTAATTATTATTTATTATTGGTTATGAATATTCATGAGGTACAAAGCTGACTGACACCGCTTGTGCCCAAGATGTGAAGGCCAGATTCATACCGGCAGCATACCCATTACAATAAATGTCATTTGTACTCCGTGTCACCGTCCCAATTATCCCCAATCTCCCTCCCCCTCCCCATTTCCTCCCCCTCCCCATTTCCTCCCCCACTCCACTTTGTAACCAAAGGTATGTTCTTTCCCTCTGCAAGTCTGACACACTACTGTGTTTTTTCTTTCCTGCCTTCTTTCTCTCTTACATCCCAGTTATGAGTGAGTACTTGAGATATTTATCCCTCAGTGCTTTGCTTATTTCACTCAGCATAAGTTTCTCAAGTCTCAACTATCTTCTTGCAAGTGGGAGAATTTAATTCTTTTGTATGGCAGAGTAGTACTCCACAGTGTATATATACCACAGTTTCTTTATCCAATCATCCATCCCTCTGGGTCCAAGGAGAGGGGAGGGGTCTCCTTTACCATGCAAGTCTTCTGGGCTCCCCTCATCAGGTTCATTGGTATTTTGATAGGGATTGCATTGAACGTATAGAATACTTTAGGTAATATGAACGTTTTGATGATGTTAAATCTTCCAACCCATTAACATGAGATATCTTTCATTTATTTGCATCCTCTTTAATTATTTTACACCAATGTTTTTAGTTTCATTGTAGAAGTCTTTTACCTCTTTGGTATTTCACTTTTTTGGAGCTATTGTGAATGAGATTGTGTTCTTGATTTCTTCCTCAGCTATTTTGTTATTGTCATATAGTTTGGCTATAGATTTTTGTTACTAATGGCATCTAGAAAGGTGAATACTTTCCAGAAGGTTTTCAATTAACTTTGCCCAGATCTATCAGAGGAATTACTATCTATGGTAGCTGTAGGCTTCTGAAATGTATTTCTTAAATAATAAGACTTGAAAGCCAAAATTACTCTTTTATCCATGGGCCACAGAATGGATGTTGTATTAGCAGGCATAAAAACAACAGTAATCTTCTAGTACATCTCCACTAGAGCTCTTGGGGAAATACATGCATTGTCAATGAGCAGTCATATTTTGTAAAGAATTTTTTTTTTTTTCTGATGAGTAGGCCTCCACTGTGGGCTTAAAATATTCAGTAAACCATACTGTAAACAGATGTGCTGTCATACAGGCTTTGTTTTTCCATTTGTAGAGTGCAGATAGAGTAGACAGTATAAATCTTAATGGCCCTAGGATTTTTGGAATGAGCATTGGCTTCAACCTAAAGTCACTAGCTGCATTAATCCTGAACAAGAGAGGCAGCCTGTCCTTTGAAGCTTTGAAGCCAGGCATTGACTTTCCTCTCTAGCTATGAAAATCCCAAATGACATCTTCTTCGAATATAAGGCTGTTTCATCTACATTGAAGATCTGTTGTTTAGTGTTTATCAATTATCTTAGTTAGATCTTCGGGATAACTTGCTGCAGCTTTTACATCAGCATGTCCTGCTTCACCTTGCACTTTTATGTTACGCAGGCAGTTTCTTTGCTTAAACCTCACTAAACAACCTTTGCCAGCTTCAGACTTTTCTTCTGCAGCTTTTTCACTAATATTAGCCTTCATAAAATTGAGGAGAGTTAGGGCTTTGATCTGGATTAGGTTTTGACTAAAGGGAATGTTATAGCTAGTTTGATCTATCCAGACCACTGAAAATTTCTTCATATCAGCAATAAATCTGTTTCACTTTCTTATCATCTGTGTGTTCACTGGAGTAGCACATTTAATTTGCTTCAAGAACTTTTGCTTTTCATGTACAACTTGGCTAACTACTTGGCACAAGGGGCCTAGTTTTCAGCCAGTCTCACGTTTAAACATTCCTTCTTCACTAAGCTTAATCACTTCTAGCTTTTGATTTAATGTTAAAGGCATGCAAAACTTTCTTTCACTTGAACACTCAGAGGCCATCATAGGATTATTACTTGGCCTAATTTCAATATTGTTGTATCTCAGGGAATAGGGAAGCCTGAGGAGAGGAAATGAGATGGGAAAAAACTGTATTATATGGGCAGTTTGTGGTGCCCCCAAACAATTACAATAGGAACATCAAAAATACTGATCCCAAATCACCATAACATGTGTCATAATAATAATTAAAAATTTTGAAACATTGGTGTCTTTTATTGTAAGTCAATGATTGTTGGAAATTTGGGGAATTATTTGAAGCCCAGCCAATTACTTTATCTAGAGAATATTCAAATTTGCTGCAACCAGGTGGCTGGAAACAATATAAATTCATATATATATATATGATATATATATATGATATATGATATATATATATATGATATATTATATATATATATATTTAAGAACTCTCAAAAGTTTATTTATTTATTTATTATTTTATTTTATTTTAACTTCTCAATATACATTGCAGTTGATTTTCTTGTTCCTTTACCCATTCCTCTTTACCCACTCCCACTCTCCCCTCCCTCCATCATTTCTGTTCACTTGTCTTAAGAAGTTCAAGAATTGTTGTGATTGTTCAGCTGATTGGAATAATGAAAAATGGGGAAAAAAACCTTACATGATAAGAATAACTAGTAAACCAAATAATTAGTACTATACAATCATTATGAATCATGATATATAGATGTATTTGGCATGGAAAGGTATTCATGGTATATTATTTAGTAAAAATCGACTATAAAACTGCATATTTATACATATATGCATATATATGTGTGTGTATATATATATATGTGTGTGTGTGTATGTGTGTGTATATATATATATATACACATATATAATCATGCTATTAAATCATACATACATACACAAGTAAAACCAAAATGTTAACAGTTATTATGTCTGATAGGTAGAAATATGTATGATTTTAAATATGATATTTTCGTTATATGGGTTCTCTCATTTTTCTACAGTACAACATTGTGGATAAGAGAACATACTTTACTTTGGAAACAATCTACATGGGTTGCAATCTCAGCACTTTCACTTACTAGTTATGAAATTTTGGGAAGTCACTAACCACTGTGCATCAGTTTTCCCATGTGTAAAATGGGGCTAATAATAGCACTTATGTCATAGGGTCTTGTGAAGACTAGACTGTTTAAGGAATATAAAATAGTTAAAATATCACTCAGCAAATATGTGCTATGTAAATGTTAGTTATCATATTGATAATAGTTATTATTATTATTATTAATATTATTATGTACAGACATTACTTATATAATGCAAATATCATAAAGAAATAATGCAGAGAAAAGACAAAGGAAACATCGAGAAAAAAATGTGAAGCGAGAAGCTAGATTCTGAGGATAGTGAGCTGATTAGCAAAATTAATGGTCTTAACCCTAAAGAGACCTTCTAGTCAGGGCAGAAAAGAATTGGGGTTGGGGGTTGGCAGCTTAATCCAAACAATGCAAAAAAAAGAGAACCATCTTTTTTTTTTTTTTTTTTTTTTTTTTTTTTTTTTTTTGTGGGTGGATGATCCAAAAGGTGTAGATACAGAGGAGCATGAACAAATTAGGAAACTTTATTGTAACGATCTAATGCATCATATGACCTCTGCATATTCCCTGGAATTTTGTGCACAGTCAATGTTGACAGTGACTAAAAAAAGCTGTACTTCTTTTCCTAGCCATTGTTTTTTTGTTGTTTTATTTGGTTTTTGTCATCACACTAGCTAGGACATCCAGACAATACTGAATAGAAGAAGCAAGCGCATACATTTCTTTTCTTTTCTTTTTTTTGTCTTTTGTCTTTTTCCGTGTCCGGCAACGGATTGCAACCCTCAGTGTTGCCTCCGTACCGGACCGGGGACCGGCAACGGGATCGCAACCCTCGGTGTTGCTCCCGTGCCTCGCTCAGCCAGTGAGCAGGAACCGGTCTGTATGTGGGATCCGAACCCTCGGGCGGGAGCGCCGCCACGCTTCCCAAGTGGCGCACTATCCTGTGCGCAACCGGGCCGGCCCGAGAACCATCATTTTAAAGAGGTGTGGTAATAGTGAACAAGGAGTTGGGAGCATTTTGCTGAGTACTATATTCAAATATAAAACTATAGTTTTTAGGAATCTCGTAAAAGTGTATTTAGTATTGCTTTTAGGTATATGTGTGGGCAAGAGAATAGGTCAATTAAAGTGTCGCTCATATCCTGTTCTAGGAGATTGACCAATTTTAGTGACCTCAGGGATATAGGCCAAATAAAAGCGAGCTCTCCAAAATATGACCCACACATTAAGTTGATTGGAAAACAACCTCGCAGGTCTTAGAGGAGAAAAACAGGTGACAAAGAGTTAGTTGTTCGGATGTATAGTATGAATGAATTTATATCATAGTCAAGTATTTTATTATAGGATTCATGGCATTATGCCTACATCATAAAAAGAAGTGAATCTACCAGATTTTCCGACACACTATGAGGAATTCGACATAAAATGTCTAAAATATATAATAGATAATAAAATCCACCTTGTTTTCAACTTGTGATATACATACACTTTAAAAAATATACTGACCAGAGAGTTGCCCAGCCAGAGAGGCCCAAGATCTGTGGAGACCATGTGCACCATGGCTCTGGCACAAAACCCAGCAGTTAGGCCTCGCTGATGCTGGACCCCATCCACAGCCCAGCTGAGGGTGCACTGACAAGAGAGGTGCCCTGCTGCAGAGGCACAAGATATACTAAGACCAGATACCCAGCAGCACTAGTGTGTGACTGAGCAGGTAGGCTTCACTGCCACCAGACCCCATATACAGCCCAGGCAAGTGCATGCCAACAAGAGAGGTGCCCCCCAGAGAGGCCTGAGTCCCATGGAGACCACACGCTTGGGGCACCAGCAGGCAACCAAGCAGCCACTGAGGCAGCCATACCAAATAGGCAGCCACAGCAGCATCCTACCCAGACAAAAGTGTCGAACCAGTGGACCATAAAATCCCTTGCCACAATGACTAAACATCAAAGGTAAGTTACCAGAAATATGAAATATCAAGAAAGTAAACAAACAAAGGGTAATAACTCTCGAGATCTGTCCCAGAAAACTCAGCTAGGCAACATGATGACATGGGGAAAAGTATACTGGACATGAAAGAAGAAATACACAAGGAAATCAATGCCCTGAACAAGAATGTAGCAGAGCTTGCATTGAATTCATTCAACAAATTAAAAAAACAAAACAGAGAGTTTAACTAGCAGGCTTGCAGAAGCAGAAAAGAGAACTTCTGACCTTGAAGATGGGCTGTTTGAAATAACACAGGCAGACAAAAAAAGAAAGAAAAAGAAAAAAAGAATTAAAGGCATTGAAGAAAATCAGAGAGCTATCAAACAAACAAACAAACAAAAAAGAATAAAAAACGTTGAAGAAAAACTAAGACAGATATCAGACAACCTTAAGCGGGCAAATATCCGGGTCATGGGTATTCCAGAAGGGGAGGAAAAAGGAGATTGTTTTGAAAACATATTCAACAATATAGTGGTTGAAAACTTCAGAGATATAGGAAAAAACACAGATCTTCAGATACAGGAAGCTCAAAGATCCCCAAATGTATTGAACTCAAAGATGTCTTCTCCAAGACATGTTACAGTCAAATTGGCAAAACTCAAAGACAAAGACAGAATCTTGAAAGCTGCAAGAGAGAAGCATCACATCACCTATAAGGGAGCCCCAATCAGACTAAAATCAGACTTTTCATCACAAACCTTAAAAGCAAGAAAGAAATGAGATGATATATTCAAAATACTAAAAGGCAAAAATTGCCAGACAAGAATATTCTACACCACAAGGCTATCCTTCTGAAATGAAGGGCAAATAGTTTATTTCTCAGAAACAGAAGAACTGTGGGAGTTCACTATCACACAACAACCCTTGCAAGAAATTCTCAAGGGAGTTCTGGGTTTGGTAAGTGAAAAATAACTACCACTTCCATAAAAACTCAAGAAATATAAAAACCCACTACTAAAATAAAAATGCCTATAATGAAGAGAAAAAAAAAAAAGTTTATCTGCAACCCCAAAAAACAACAAATACAGAAGACAAACAGTAAGTCAGAAACAATGGAACAAAAAACACTTAAGACAGCCAAACAAAAATCAATAAAATGCTAGGAGTAAATCAACTCTTTTCAATAACAACTCATAAGGTAAAAGGATTAAATTCCCTACCAAAAGACACAGACTGGCTGACTGGATTAAAAAGGAGGACCTAACTATATGCTGCCTTCAAGAGACCCACCTCACCTATAAAGACTCACATAGACTAAGAGTGAAAGGATAGAAAATGATTTACCATGGAAACAGAATTGAAAAACAAGCTGGAGTAGCTATTCTTATATCTGATAAAATAGACTCTAAACTAAAAACCATAAAAAGAGATAATGAGGGCCACTTCATAATGATAAAAGGATTGATCAATCAAGAAGACATAACAATCATAAATATATAGGCACCCAATATCGGAGCAGCCAGATTTATAAAGCAAACTCTATTAGACCTAAAGAAGGAAATAGACACTAATACAATAATAGCAGCAGTGGACCTGAACACCCCACTGTCAATATTGGACAGCTTATCTAGGCAAAGAATTAGCAGAGAAACACAAGATCTAAACAGCGCTCTAGAACAATTGGACTTGGCAGATATCTATAGAACATTCCATCTAACAACCTCAGAATATTCATTGCTCTCATCAGCACATGGATCATTTTCCAAGATAGATCACATGTTAGGTCATAAATCAAGTCTCAACAAATTAAAAAAAAATGGAATTATCCCAGGTATTTTTTCAAACCACAATAGATTAAACTTAGAAATCCATAACAAATGAAATTCTGGAAACTATACAAACACATGGAAATTAAACAGCATTCTACTTAATGACATATGGGTCAAAGAAAAAATCAAACAGGAAATCAAAAAAAATATTGAAACTAGTGAAAACAATGACACATCATACCAAACCTGTGGGATACTGCAAAAGCAGTACTGCGGGGGAAATTTATTGCATCAAATGCTTACTTCTGAAGAATGGAAAGATGGCAAGTTAACAACCTAATACTTCACCTTAAAGAACAAGAAAAATAAGAACAATCCAGACCCAAATTAGCACATGCAAAGAAATCATTAAGATCAGAGCAGAACTTAAACAAAAACAAGTAACAGAACAAATAAGAACTTAAACAAATAACGAAAATTAGAAATGAAAAATGTGATATTAAAACTGACACCAATGAAATACAATGAATCATTACAGACTACTATAAACAACTATATGCCAACAAATTTGAAAATATCAAGGAAATGGATAAATTTCTGGACACACACAAACTTCCAAAACTTAGCCAAGACAATATAGAAAATCTAAACAGACCAATAACATTAAAAGAGATTGAAGCTGTTATCAGCAATCTCCCAACATAGAAAAGACAAGTACTGGATGATTTTTCTGAAGATATTCTACCAAACTTTCAAAGAGGAATTGACACCCATTCTTTACAAACAATTCTGGATGTTTGAAGCAGAGGCAATTTTCCCAAACTCATTCTATGAAGCAAACATCACACTGACACCAAAAGCAGGTAAAGATACAACTATAAAAGAAAACTACAGGTCAATATCCTGATGCATATAGATGCAATAATCCTCAATAAAATACTAGCTAACAGCATACAGAAACACATACAGAAAATTATGCACCACGATCAAGTGGGATTCATCCCAGTGATGCAAGGTTGGTTCATCATATGCAAATCAATAAATGTGGTACACCATATCAATAAAATCAAACACAAGGACCATATGATCATCTCTATAAATGCTGAAAGAGCATTTGATAAAATCCAACAGTCATTCATGATAAAGACTCTCTACAAGTTAGGTAAAGATGGAAAGTGTATCAACGTAATTGAAGCCATATATGATAAACCCACTGCCAATATGATCTTGAATGGGGAAAAGCTGAAAGGTTTCCTTTAAGAACAGGAACTAGACAAGGATGCCCACTCTCACCACTCCTATTCAATATAGTGTTTGATGTACTATCCAGAGCAATTATCAAAGGGAAGGAAATAAAGGGCATCCGGATTAGAAAAGATGAAGTCAAAGTGTCCATGTTTGCAGATGACATGGTTTTCTCTATCGAACAGCTTAAAGCCTCAAGAAAAAAACTCTTGGGGTTGATAAATTATTTCAACAATATTGCAGGATACAAATTCAACACACAAAAAACAGTAGCATTTCTATTCTCCCTTAGTGAACATGCAGAAAGAGAAATCAAGAGAGCTTGGCCATTTACAATAGCCACCAATAAAAAATATTTAGGAATAGAGTTAACCAAGGATGTGGAAAGTCTCTATAATGAGAAATACATACCAGTGCTGAGAGAAATTAAAGAGGACACAAGAAGATGGAAATATATCCCATGCTCTTGGATTGGAAGAAACAACATTGTGAAAATGTCCATACTACCCATAGTGATATACAAATTCAAATGCAATCCACATCAAAATTCCAAAGACAATTTTCTCAGAAATGGACAAAATCTATCCAGACATTTATATGGAATAACAAAAAACCACACATAACCAAAGCAATTCTGAGCAAATAAATAAATAAATAAATAAATAAATAAATAAATAAATAAAGCAGGAGGCATAACACTACCTGACTTTAAACTATACTACAAAGCTATAATAACCAAAACAGCATGGTACTGGCATAAAATCAGACACACAGAACATTGGAATAGAATAGAGAATCCAAAAATCCACCCACACACCTAAAGCTATCTGATCTTTGACAAAGTCACAAAGCCTATACACTGGGGAAGAGACTGCCTCTTCAGCAAATGGTGCTGGGATTACTGGATATCCATATGCAGGAGAATGGTACTAGACTCATACCTCTAACCATATACTAAAATCAACTCAAAATGGATTAGAGAATTAAATATACAGCCTGGATCAATAAATCTTCTTAAAGAAAACCTAGGAAAAACACTTCAGGAAGTAGGACTGTGCACAGACGTCATGAATATGACCCAAAAATCACGTGCAACCAAAGGAAAAATAAACAAATGGGATTATATCAAACTAAAAAGCTTCTGCACAGCAAAAGAAACAATTAACAGAGTTAAAAGACTACCAGCAGAGTGGGAGAATATATTTGTAAAATATACAACTTACAAAAGATTAATATCCATAATAAAGAAGGAATTGAAGCAACTTTACAACAAAAAAAACCAAGTAACCCAATTAAAATACTGGAAAAAGAGCTAAATAGGCATTTCTCAAAAGAAGATATACAAATGACCAATAGACACATGAAAAATGCTCAACATCACTCAGTATTCTGGAAATGCAAATCAAAACCACACTCAGATACCATCTCACTCCAGTTAGGATGGCTAATATCCAAAAGACTGTGAAGGATAAATGCTGGCGAGGTTGCAGAGAAAAAGGAACTCTCATACATTTTTGGTGGGACTGCAAAATTTTGCAGCCTCTATGGAAAATGGTATGATGGTCCCTCAAACAATTGCAGATAGATCTACCATGTGACCCAGTTATTCCACTGCTGGGAGTATACCAAGAAGAATGGAAATCATCAAGTCGAAGTTATATCTGTTCTCCAATGTTCATTGCAGCACTCTTTACAACAGCTAAGAGTTGGAACCAGCTGAAATCTCCACCCTCAGATGAGTGGATATGGAAAATTTGGTATATCTACACAAAAGAATACTACTGTGCTATAAAAAAGAATGAAATACTGTCATTTGTAACAACATGGATGGATCTAAAGAGAATTCTATTAAGTGAAACTAGTCAGGCACAGAAAGAGAAATATCACATGTTCTCACTTATTGGTGGGAGCTAAAAATAAATAAATAAATAATCAAAAAAACGGGGCAGGGGGAGAAGACACAACAATTACATTCACTTGAATTTGATATGACAAGCAAACAAATAGGATGTTGATGGGAGGGAGGGGGGAGAGGGAGGGAGGTTTCGTAATGGGCCATAATAATCAACCACATTGTATGTTGACAAAATAATATTAAATTAAAAAGAAATTAACTAACTAACTAAATAAATAATATTATATTTCCTTCCAGTATTTTATGGTTAAAGTGAAAAATGGAATTTTCTTTTCTTAAATATAAAAATAAATGAGGAAGAAATTTTATTTAAGCATTTTAATAGCAAAACAAATAAAAAACGCAAACTATAAGCTTTGTTTCTTAACATTTACATTTTATTTTTGATTGATGAAAAACTGTAAATGATTATCTCAGGACTATTTATCGTACAAACTGATAAATATAGAAAATGTTTATTTTTGTTAGTTTCTAAGTTTCATTTAAAGTAACAGAAAACAAACAAACACCTTCTACTTCTTTGATATGTGTCAGATGCCTACAGGAAATTTTTTCTCAATACTAACACCAAGCAAGGACAGCTTTCTCACAAAGCCAAATTCTGTTCAACAAGAAAATATATGACTTTTTTTTTTAAACCATACCTGAATGTCTTTGATTCATTTTGGCTACCTAATGACTACACATGACAGAGACACTGTACAAATAACCATACAGATAGTTGATATTCCCAGGATAAATTATCCCTTCCCTGTTATCAATAAAAATCATTCACTCTCAGTATCAATGTTTGCAGCTACTGTAATTCTGTTTTAATTTTTTAAAAATTGAAACATAATAGATTGTACATAAATATCTGTGATATACAGTGTTAAATATGTGAGGCTCAAATCAGGACAATTAATACATCCAACCTTTCACATCATAGTCATTTTGGGGGGCCCTTTACCAATTTCTCACTAACCCAACCTCCACTTCCCCCTTTCCCACCTCTATGGGTCTCAGTTCTGTTCTTTCCTTTTGAAAATCCAATGAATTATTATGATTGCTGTACCTTTCCTTTTTATGTTTTTTTTTCTTTTTAGCTTCACTTATGAGTGAAGACATGATATTTCTATTTCTGTACCAAGCTTATCCCACTTGACATAATTTTCTCTAAGTTCATATGTGTTGCCGTGAATGACATAATTTCATTCCTTTTTATGGCAGAATTGTATTCACTGTGTGTATATACCACATTTTCCTTTTCCATTCATCCATCGATAGACATTTAGGTTGTTTCCAACTCTTGGCTATTGCAAATAAAGTTGTGATAAACATGGGAATTCAGGTATCCCTTCAACATGATGATTTCCATTCCTTTAGGCATATACCCAGCAGTGGGATTGCTGGATCATATAGCAGTTCTATAGGTAGTTGTTTGAGAAATCTCTGTGCTTTTTTCCTTAATGACTGCTCTAATTTACATTCACAACAACAGTGGTTCCCTTTCTCCACAAAAGGGTTCCCTTTTCTCCACATCCTCACCAGCATTTGTTATTCTGTCTTTTTGATAATAGCTGGTCCAGCTGGGGTGAGATAATATCCCAATGGGTTTTGATTTACATTTCCTTGATGATTAGGGATACTGAGAATTTTTTTCATGTGTCTGTTGGACATTTGTTTATCTTCCTTTGAGAAATGCCTACTCAACTCTTTTGCCCATTCCTTAAATGGGTTACTTGTTTCTTTACTGTTTTTCGAGTTCTTTATATATTCTGAAGAGTGACCACTTGTCAGATACATAGTTTGCAAATATTTTCTCTCATTCTGAGGGTTGTCTTTTCAATCCGTTACTGTTTCTTTCGCAGAGGCATTTTCATTTGATATAATACCATTTGTTTACTTTTTCTTTTGTTGCTTGTGCTTTTGGGGTTCTATTCATAAATTCTTTGCCAAGACCTACTTCCTGAAGTATTTCTCCTATGCTTTCTTTTAAGAGTTTTATAGTTTCAGGTCTTATATTTAAGTCTTTAGTCCATTTTGAGTTTATTTTGGTATACGATTATAGTTTCTACTCATTTTATTCTACTATATATGGATGTGGAGTTTTTCCAGCATCATTATTGAAGAGGCAGTCCTTTTTCCAATGTATGTTCTTGGTGCCTTTGTCCAAGATCAGTTGGTTGTAAGAATGTGGGTTGATTTTTGGGTTCTCTGTTCTGTTCCATTGGTTTGAGTGTCTGTTTTCATGCCACCATCATGCTGTTTTGGTTACTATAATTTTGTAGTATAGTTTGTAGTCAGGTACTGTTATGCTTCTGGCTTTATTATTTTTGCTCGGGATTGCTTTGGCTTTTGTTGTTCCATGAAAATATTAAGATTGTTTTTTCTATATATGTGAAGAATGTCAGTAGTATTTTGATGGGGACTGAGTTGAATCTACAGATTGCTTTGGGAAGTAAGAGTCATTTTCACAATGTTAATTCTTCTAACACAAGAACATGGAATGTCTTTCCATCTTTTTGTGTCCTCTTTAATTTCTTTCATCAGTGATTTGTAGTTCTTGTTTTAGACATCTTTTGTCTCCTTGGTTAAGTTTATTTCTAGATATTTTTTAGTAACTATTGTAAATGGACTTGCTTTCTTGATTGCTTTTTCTGCTAGTTCATTATTGGAGTATAAAAATGCTACTGATTTTTGCATGTGAAACTGATGTAATTCTTTCCAACAGTCACTGGTTAGATTTATACTAAAAACTTCAGTTAGATAAATGATCCCTCGGAGATTCATAATGTAAACACAGGTAACACAAGCCTTCCAAATGAGTTCTGTCTACACAAAAGTGTTGAATTAACTGAATTTTAGAAAAAGGCTTTTGATTTGCACAGGTCTTTTGACATTCTTTTTGAGCACAGAAGCAGTATATCAAGGACCGTGCTTTCCTTTGATCTGTAGTTTGTGTTACAGGTGGCTTCCCTGAAAGTTCGGAACATCCCCAGTTGCTTCTGCCTATTTAGTGACTGGGGACACAGCTAGACTCCGAGGGTAGATGAATCAGCTATTTTGGCAATTAGCCTCCTTTCCTCATTTTGAGTATATTTAGTGATCATTTGAGGATCCGTAGTTTTGAACCAGGAGGTAGAAATATCAAAGTGAGTTAGGGGATCAAAGTAAGAGACAGTTGGGAAACTTAGACTTAAATGTTTCTTTTCTAGGGTAGGTTTTATCTTTGAAAAACTACATTAAATGGATTCACAAATGAAATAAGCATGCTTTCTCCAGACTTGACTAAGAAAATTTCAATAGGGCATGCTCAGACACTTGAATTTAGTTTCTAAATTTTCAGGAATCTGTTCATGAGTCTTCCTCCCCACTTTCCTCCTGGAGGAGCTTCTCCTGAAGATGAAAGTTAATCAGCCTTTAAGAAATACGTACTCAGAAGAGTTCTATGAAAAAATCAGATTACAAGGAGTCAAATCACAGTAAAAGTGAGGAAGTCAGTATTCTTTGATTTTGTTATTGGTGTTGAAAACTGGGTATACCCTAGAAAGACCACAATGCAGTAAGAAGAGGGTGTGAGGTGAAGAAAGGGATTAGATCTATGTTTGGTCTGGAGCCTTGTCACCGAATTCTGATGTGTGGTGGGTTTAGCTAAGAATTTTTTAAAATACAAATCCACTAGTAAAAGCATAGTTCATTCAAATTTTAGTGGGCTATTTTTTGTGCCATATAATAAAAGTTAAAGAGGAGAACAGAAACAACTTTTGATTTGAAGGAAGTTAATGGTATTTCATTAAGAAACTGTAAATAGTATCAGCGTAAGCTGGATGGAAGCTGCTTTCACAGGCCATAAATGCTTAATGTTTATCACCAATAAAAGTCAAAGGAGCATTTAGTAAAGCAGTTTACCAAACAAACATTAAATACTTTAATGCATTAGCTTCAGTGGACAGAATCAGTCTATTTAATTAGCAATGAGTAATCTGGTAAGCTCTTATTCACCACAAATGATCTGCAGCTTGATACAGGATGATAGTCTTTGAAAGCAAGTGATGAGGGTAAAGGACAGTTTTGGGGTAACAGGATGATACTAATGAAAGCCAGAGATGAAGATAAAGATTAGTTTTCTGTTAACTGAGTATCATACAAAACTAAAAGTAGAGGAATACTTCTCTTAAATTATTCTCCACTTCTAAGCTCTATGATTTAGGGACAGTTTTCTTTGCTACCTAAGCTTCAGTTTCTTTATCTACAAAATGAGTCCTATAGCACTGGGTAGCTGTGAAGATTAATGGTAGCATACACAGTGTTCTGTTACATGAGTATTCATATATTTTACTTTACGTTAAGTAAATAATCATTCTAAGTAAATAATAATTTACATTTACTTGTTTATTCTGTCTCCTTCATTGCTACATACATGCCCTTCCTACTACTACTGTTACTACAATTACTACTACTACTACTACTACTACTACTACTACTACTACTACTACTACAAATAGTGCCATTTAATGAGAACATATGGTTTAAGATGTAAAATCCCTTTGGTTCCAAGGAACATAAAACCACAGATTACCTTCAGAAATATATATTTATTACAAGGTCACAGAATAAATAACCTCATTTGCCACTTGTCAACAGATCTCAGAATGTCCAATCTTTTCCCCAATGTATATTCTTGGTGCCTTTGTAAAAGATCAGTTGGCTGTAGGTATGTGGGTTGATTCTGTTCCATTGGACTGAGTGTCTGTTTTTATGCCAGTAACATGCTGTTTTGGTTGCTATAGCTTTGTTGTATGGTTTGAAGTCAGGAAGTGTTATACATCCATCATCATCATCATCATCATCATCATTATTATTATTATTATTGCTCACTATTACTCTGGCTATTTGGGATCTTTAGTTGTTCCATATGAATATTAGGACTGTTTTTTCTTACTTCTTTGAAGAATGTCATTGGTATTTTGATGGGGATAACATTGAACCTGTAGACCTGCACTCCCATGTTTATTGCAGCTCTATTTACAATAGCCAAGAGTTGGAATCAACATACATGTCCACTGGCAGATGATTGGATAAGGAAAATGTGATATATATATATATATATATATATATATATATATATATATATAT
>NW_007732748.1:20215-56248 GCF_000696425.1 Galeopterus variegatus
GATATATATATATATATATATATATATATATATATATATATATATATCTCACACATATATATACTCAATGGAATACTACTATGCCATACAAAGGAATGAAATCCTGCCATTTGCAGCAACATGGATGAACTTAAAGAAAATTATGTTTAATGAAATAAACCAGGCAGAGAAAGAAAAATACAATATGTCTTCACTCATATGTGGGAGCTAAAACAAGAAAAAAAGAAAGAGAAAGAGAAACAATCATAATAATACGTTAAACTTTCAAAAGAAGAGAACAGAACTGTGGTTATTAGAGATGGGAAAGGGGGAGTGGGAGAGGGGTTGTCTAGAAACTAGTTAAGGGTCACAAAGACTGATCACATTTTGTAAAAACAAGTGTCCTAATTATCCTGATTTGATCACCATATTTTGTACACATGTATTGATATTTGATTCTGTGCCCCACAAGTATATATAATCAATTATCTTTCAATAAAAAAAGAAACTGTCAAAAAAAAAGTATTTCAAACAGTGGGATATATACTTCATAGAAAAGAGGAAAAGTTATACATTATCACTTTGAACAACAACTTGAACTGAGTGATACACCTTACATTTATGGATTTATCATTTTTACTTCCCAAGAGTTATTTTGACTGGGTTGGTTTATTATCACTCACTGTGGGAGAGCTATGCTTAGCCACCTCAGTAGAGATCTCCTATCCTTGTGCCCAGTTCATATATAGGTACACTCTGCTTATGCAGTTTTCCCCAGACCAATCAACTGTGTCCAGAGTTACAAATTTGGCTTTTCTTACGCAGTATGTCATATGAACCAGAGCATCTTATACAGGAAAGATTCCATTGGAGCTACTTTTCAGAAGATAGAAAAGTATATTTAACAGGAATTTGAGAAGTTTTATGGAGATGAAGATATAGTGTACTCCAGATAAGGCAATAAGAGATTTACATACATTAACTCTATTTTAAAAACTGTGTGAAATAGTTAATTTATTATCCCCTTTTATAGATCAGAAAAAAAATGAGGCTCTCAAAAAATTTTAAGGAATAGCCCAAAACCAAGCATCTAGTCAATGACATTGGTAGGATTCAAAACCAACGATGGCCATGTGATTCAGTCCCTCAATTCTCATATACCAGCAACAGTTCCACTCTCCCAGTTCTAGGTCTTTATTTTCTTATGTGAAAGTAAAAGGTTGAATTGCATCACCAATTTCATATTTAACATATTTTATAGAAACCTTTTTCATCATTTAAAAATCTCATGTAAAGATTTATTTATAAAATAAACAAACAAAATATAGCAGAATTACTCTTGTTGAAGGAAGCCTCTCAGGTTCTGGTAAAGTTTTTTTCTGTGTTTTGAACTCTCCTCCTCCATATTCAGATATCTGAATTCTGGTCATTCTTCCAGGCCATACTCAAATGCTACCTCTCCTGTATAGTCTTTCCTGATCTACTGAGCCATAAGTAATTCCTCATTCTTTTGAAAGCTTATGGCATTTAACTTGTAGCTTCTTATAACTGTGTCATTTTCTGCCTATAGTTATTTGTGTAAATGTTCTAACTTCTGTGGTAGACTGGACATTCCTGGACAGCCAGAGCTCTCTCACATTTATCTATGTATCCTCCACACCATCTGGCACAGTATATAACGTACTAGGGTCAGGGATAAAAAAATAGATTGCATTTTATATGCCAACTCCAATCAATGGGCAGTTGTACTGTGATGAAAATGATACTAACACTGTGCAAGGCTTTATAAGAAATAGTAATAATGTCGGTTAGGAGTCAGTAAACTGTCAAGAGTCTACAAGTCACAGAATCCACCCCAAGCTATACTTAAAAAACTCATTAGCTTATATAAAAAGAATGGCTCTATGGTCTGGAGATATATATATAGTTTTAGGCACTGCAATAATATTAGGGCTACAGGTTCTTTGTAATTATCTTGGATCTATCCCACTCTGTGTGTCAACCTTATTTTCAGTCAAGTTCCTTTTGAGTTATCCAAAATGGCTGTAACAATGCCAAATGTTACCTCTTTAAACCATAGCACCCAGCATGTTGATGGGAACAAGAAACCTCCAGCAATACCTTCTTGTGTCTTATTATCCCACATTGGTTTAGATGTACATTCCTGAATCAAACACTGTGGCCAAGGGATGGGATAAATGGATTGGCTTAAATAAATTATGTGCCAATTCCTGGAGCATATAAACTATATGAAGGGAAAAAATTACTTTTGAGAATGCAGCCACAGAAAGAAATGCAAATCGCTTGGGCTTATCAGAGAAAGGGAGAGAGAAGTGTTGTAATTTCTCAGCCTAAAATTCTCACAAACAGCCCTAAAACAATGATTTCTCAATTGGAGGAGCAAAAGTAACAGACTGATGAAAATATGATGCTTATTTTTATTAACTTTATTTTTAACTAATTTGAACTTACAGAACGGTTGACAAATAGTACATATACCCACCATCCTGTAACTTTTACCACTTTTGAAAGGGCAACAATCAGTTATTCTTTAGAATGTTTCTCAGTGTAGGTTTTCCCCAATTATTTTAGTGATTGTAAAGGGGTTATGTATTCCTGGCAAGAATACCACACCAGTGATATTGTGATATTTCTCAGTACATCATATCAAGGAGTTTATGGTGTCAATATGTCTTATTACTGGTGCTGTTAAGCTCCTTCACTCAATTAAGTTGATATCTGTTGGGTATCTCCAATGTCAGGTTTCTATCTTTCCCATTGCACTCAATAAATATCTTGGGGACAATACACTGAGACTATGCAAATCTTATTCCTCCTTAAACCTGCATCCATCCATGGATCTTATCTACAGAGTTTAATTACAGTTATATTTGACTAATTCTGATTCTATATTTTCCTCTTTCCTTTACATTTATTAATTTGAACCGTATTGTACAGGAGAGCTCTCTCTTCTAATTTTCTTGCTCCTGTTTATTTATTTATTTAGCTACTTATTTATATTAGTATAGACTCATGGAAACTTATTTTATTAGGTTAAAACTTAATACTATGATTATTTTGTTCCTCAAATTATTCTTGCTTTGGCCATTTGCTTCTGGTTGACACCCGTGTGTGTTTTCTTTTTCTGTGTGCAATCTTTCTTTTTCAGTTTCTTTTTATTAAAATTTTTATTGTGTGAAAATTATAGATTCACATGAATTTGTTAGAAATATTTCAGAAAAATTCCATGTACCCTTGACCCAGTGAATTCAAATGGGTAGCATACTGCAAAACTATTGTACAATATTACCACCAGGATATTGACATACAATCCACTGATGTTATTCAGATTTCCACAGATTTACTTGTCCTCATTTCTTTGTGTGTGTGTATGCTATGTATGTGTTTAATTCCATGTGTATTGAGATTCAGGATACAGACAGTTGCATCACCACGATTATCTCTAGCAATGCCTTTATAACAGTGCTTGAGCTGCAAATTTTAATCCCTGATCACATGTTTATCTTTCCCCACTTTGTCTAACAGCATTAGAAACATACAGCCAATTTTATTATATTATATTTTTATAAAAATGCTCAAAATTATCAAATGCACAGTCACTCGAGTCCTTGCTTCTTATAAGTAGTTGGTTATGAATATCCAATTGTGATAGTTTGCCTACATCTATGGCAAGATCATGGCATGAACTATCAATGTTTTCTTTACTACAGGAAATAAAGTCATTAGCACCTTTGAATCCAAATAGATTAGAATGTCTGTTTGAGAAAAACCCAGAACTGATTCAGGAAACAGATTCTTAAAATTCTTTTCCTCTACAACCACTTTGTCTCTCAGTACCAAATATGTATTATATATTATTCAGTGTCCTCCAGGGAAACAGAACCAAAAGGATGTATATATGTATATGTGTATGTTTTTTTTGTGTGTGTACGAATACATATGGAGAAAAAAGAGAGAGAGATTGATTTATCATAAGGAGTTGGTTCATGTGGTTATGGATGCTGACATATCACAAGATCTGTAGTCAGCAAGCTGGAGACCCGAGAGAGTCGATGGTGTAGTTGCAGTCTGAGTTTGAAGACCTGAGAAACAGTAGAACTGATAGTGTGTTTCCACTGTGAATGCTGGAAGTCTCAAGACCCAGGATGAGCCAATGTTTCAGTTCAAGTCCAAAAGCAGTCAGGTGGGAAGAATTTTCTCTTGCTAAGGGGAGGGTTGGCCTTCAACCACTTGAATGGTACCCTTCAAATGGTTGGATGAGATTCATCCACATTCAGGAGGGCAGTCTGTTTTGCTCAGTATGCTCATTAAAATGTTAATTTCAATCAGAAACATCTTTACAGACACACCCAGAATAATGTTTGACTGAATTTGGGGGCACATGATGGTCCAGTCAGGTTGACACAAAAAATTAACTGTCACACATGATTAACAAATTCACAATCACAAAGATTGTTTAACCATTCACCTGTTAAAAGAAATCTGGGCTGATTTCCTTTTCTTTTTTTTTTTTTTAATCGAAACGTAGTTGATTGTGCATATCTGTAGGGTACGAAGTCGAATATCAATACCTGTTAGCAATATGTGATGCTCAAATCAGGATAATTAGTATATTCAACATTATACAGCATTACTGTTTTTCACGGTCATCAAAATGCCAATTCCTCCCTTACCCTCCTCTCCCCTTTGCCTCCCCCTCTCCGACCTCTGGTGGCCTCAGTTCCATTTTGTCCTTTTAAAAGTTCAATGAATTATTCTGATCTTTATTTCTTCCTCCCTCCCCCTCCCCCTCCCTCTCTCTCTCTCTCTCTCTCTCTCTTTCTTTCTTTTTCACCTCTCACATATGAGTGGGGATATATGATATTTCTTTTTGTGTATCTGGTTTATTTCACTTAACATAGATTTCTCTAAGTTCATCTATGTTGCTGTGAATGGAAGAATTTCACTCCCTTTTACGGCAGAGTAGTATTTCATTGTGTATATATACCACGTATTCCTTATCCAGTCATCTGTTAATGGACACTTAGATTGGTTCCAACTCTTTGCTATTGTCAATAGAGCTGCAATAAACATGGGAGTGCAGGTATCCCTTCAACATGATGATTTCCATTCCTTTGGGTATTTACCCAGCAGTGAGATTGCTGGATAATATTGCAGTTCTATCTGTAGTTGTTTGAGGAACCTCCGTACCATTTTCCATAATGGCTGCATCAATTTACAGTCCCACCAACAGTGTAGGAGTGTTCCCCTTTTCCCACATCCTCACCAACATTTGTTATTCTCTGTCTTTTTGAGAATAGCCATTCTAACTTGGGTAAAGTGATATCTCAATGTTGTTTCAATTGTCATTTCCCTGATGCTGAGTGATGTTGAGAATTTTTTCACATGTCTGTTGTCCATTTGTGAAAATCTTCCTTTAAGAAATGGCTATTCAGCTCATTTGCCCATTTTTAAATTAGATTATTTCTTTTTTTACTGTTAAGTTGTTTGAGTTCCTTGCATATTTTGGATATTAATCCCTTGTTGGGTGCATGGTTTGCAAGTATTTTCTCCCACGCTGTAGGTTGTCTTTTCACTCTGTTAATTGTTTGGCTGTGCAGAAGCTTTGTAGTTTGATGTAATCCCATTTATTTATTTTTCCTTTTGTTGCCTGTGTTTTTGGAGTCATTTTCATAAAGTTTTTGCCCACTCTACTTCCTGAAGTCTTTCCTCTATGTTTTCTTTTAGTATTTTTATAGTTTCAGGTCTTATATTTAAGTCTTTAATCCATTTTGAGTTGATTTTGGTATATGACGAGATGTACAAGTCTAGTTTCATTTTTCTGCATATGGATGTCCAGTTTTTCCAGCACCATTTATTGAAGTGGCAGTCTTTTCTCCAATGTATGTTCTTCATTCCTTTATCAAAGATCAGTGGGCTGTAGGTATGTGGGTTGATTCCTGGGTTTTCTATTCTGCTCCATTGATCTGAGTGTCTATTTTTATGTCAGACCATGATGTTTTGGTTACTTTTGCTTTGTAGTATAGTTTGAAGTCAGGTTTTGTTATGCCTCTGGCTTTATTTTTTTATTTTATTTTTTTGCTCAGAATGGCTTTGGCTGCTCAGGGTCTTTTGTTGATCTATATGAATGTTAGAAATCTTTTTTCTGTTTTTGTGAATATCATTTGTATTTTGACAGGGATTGCATGGAATGTGTAGATCACTTTGGGTACTGTGGACATTTTCACAATGCTGACTCTTCCAATATAACAGCATGGAATGTATTTCCACCTTTCTGTGTAGTCTTTAATTTCTTCCAGTAGTGATTTATAGTTATTTTAGAGATCTCTGATCTCTTTGTTAAAACTGATACCTAGATATTTCAAATTTTGGAGACTATTTTAAATGGGCTTGCTTTCTTGATTTCTTTTTCAGCTTGTATATTGCTGGAGAATAAAGTGCTACTGATTCTTGGGTGTTCATTTTGTATCCTGTTACATTTCTGAAATTGTGTATCAGCCTGTGTCACATAAAACTTATATTAAATTTGTATGCTTTCTCCTCTTATTCTATCTTATGTCAACTTTATTGGAGAACAAAGATTGGAGAACCTAAGAGGGTAGGAGTAAAGTTTTGCCTCCCTTACAACAGCTTATAATCTTTCATGAAAGATAGTTTGCTTTTATCGTCCAGAAGCAAAAGTGGTCCCAACTGAGTCACAGTTAAACATAGGTGTAATTGAAAATGGGCTACCAGTTGCAACATATCACTTAAATGACTGTATTTTATTATTATGGATTGCAGAATTGTATTTATGCTTCTTTAAATCATCAGTGCACCTAGCACAATGCTGGGTACACAGCAGACACAAATTAAGTTCTTATTGATTATGTCACAAATCTGCATTAGACTGCTTGTGAGATTGTTATAAGGAAGCTGGAAATAGACAAATGCACTTTGTAAAAGGTGTAGGTGCAACTCAATAAAAGTATCGCCACAGTAATAATACTCCTGCTAAAATGTTACAGAGAAGAAATGGTCATTCTTTTTCTTTTTCTTTTTCTCTTTATGTAATTTGATGCCTCAATTACTATTTTTTGTTAGTTTTTTTTGTTTGTTTGTTTTATATCAGGCCATTGGTAATTTGAAAGAACCAATGGCTCACATGGCAAAATTTGGAGTCACCACCATAATGGCTCCATTAGTAACCTTTTCTGGCCATTTTTGTTTGTTGGAGTTAATCATACATTATTGCTAACATTGCCTGCATTGTCTTTAGAAGGGTAATATATAATGCTTTAGTGATATTTTAATGGGATCTTATGACACCACTTCAGAGAAAGTTACTTTACTCCATATGTAACCATGATTCATTACTCATAGAGACACCCACCTTCTAAGCCATTCTGGAATCCATAATCCTCTGGACATCAGGGTAATTGAAAGATTGTTGTACTGCACTGTTTTTAAGTGAATACACATGATTTAAAATTTTAAAACAATATCCACATTTAAAAACAAACTAGAGAAATGTGTAGGAGCTGAAGGGAAATCTGCTGAGGTAATAAAATTAAAATTAGGCTTATTAGGCTAAAATTCAAAAATAGATGCTTCATTACACTAAAATCCTAAGTGAACTATATAAGAGTGAAATTTAAGTACTAGCTCTGTGTTGATTATTTTTGTTGGATAAAAAGCATGTTAAAATATTTTTCATTTGCAACTAAGGTGGTTTTTCCAATTTTACTTGATTGTAATTCTAATTTGAGAGTCCTCTTGTAATCTCTGGTCAACAGCACTGCCTATTTAATGACTACCTATAAATGTTAATTATATTATTAAATTATGCTTTCATTTTTATATGTACAAAAACTTTGGTGCTTTGAATATCCTAATTCCTGGCAAAGCCATTTTTACACAGTAATAGAAAATTAATATATTACCTACTTGATCTTGCTTGTTTACTTTTTATTTTTTAATTGATTCTGCATATTCAATGCGGTACAAAGCTGGCTGTCACAACCTGTGCCCAAGATGTTATGTTCAGATTAACACTATCAGCATGCCCATTACCACAAATTGTGATTATTCCCCATCTCCTCTACCCACTTAAACCCCAACCTCCCCCACTCTAGATATGCTCTCTTCCTCTAAAAGTCCAGTGTACCTCTGTGGTCTTTCTTTCCTCCCTTCTTTCTCCTACGTATGAGTGAGGACATGAGGTATTTTACTCTCTATGCCTGACTTATTTCACTTAACATAATTTTCTCCAAGCTCTTCCATGTAGCTGCAAATGGCAGAATTACATTCCTTTTTTTCTGGCAGAGTATTTCTGGTGTATATATACTAAAATTTCCTTATCCAATCATCCATTCATGGACATTTACGTTGGTTCCATATTTTGGATATTTTAAAAAGAGCTGTAATGAACATGGGAGTGCTGGTATCCCTTCAACATGATGATTTCCATTCCCTTCGGTATATACGTAGAGGTGGGATTGCTGGATTTTATGATAGATCCATGTGTAGTTGTTTGAGAAATCTCCATACTGTTTTCCATAGTGGTGCTAATTTACAGTTTCATCAACAGTGTAGGGACATTCTCTACTCTCTACATCCTCTCAGTATCATATTGTTTTTATAGAGATACTGTAGCTTTGAAGTAAGTTTTGAAATCAGGACATAAAAAAAAAACTGGAAGTATTCCATGTATTTTTTCAGACCACAATAGATTAAAACTAGAAATCAATAACAAATGAAACTCTGGAAACTATACAAATATTTGGAAATTAAACAACATCCTACTTAATGACATATGGGTCCAAGAAGAAAACAAACAGGAAATGAAAAAATGTATTGAAACTAAAGAAAATATTGACACATCATGCCAAAACCCATGGGATACTGCAAAAGCAGACTAAGGGGGAAATTTATTGCACTAAGGGCTAACCTTAGAAAAATGGAAAGATGGGAAGTAAATGACCTAACACGTCACCATAAAGAATTAAAAAAAAACAAGAACAATCCAAACAAACACAAAGTTGGTAGATAGAAAAAATAATTAACATCAGAACAGAATTAAATGAAATAGAAACCCAAAAAATGATACAACAGATCAATGAAACAAAAAAGTTGACTTTTTGCAAAGATAAATAAATTTGAAAAACCATTAGCAAGGCTAACTAAAAAAAGAAGAGAGAAGACCAAAATAACAAAATATAGAAATGAAATAAGGTGATATTACAACTGATACCTCTGAAAAACAGAGAATCATTACAGAATACTATAAACAACTATGTGCCAACAAATTTGAAAATACGGAGGAAATGGATACATTTCTGGACACACACAAACTACAAAAACTGAGCCAGGAAGATTTAGAAAATCTGAACAGACCAATAACAATAAAAGAGATTAAAGCTGTTATCAGCAGTCTCCTAACAAAGTAAAGACAAGTACTGCATGATTTCACTGAAGAATTCTACCAAACCTTCAAAGAAGAATCAATGCCAATTCTCCACAAACTATTCCAAAAGACTGAAACAGAGGCAACTCTTCCAAACTCAAAAACTATATGGTTATCACTACAGATGCTGAAAAAGCATTTGATAAAATTCAACATTTGTTTATGATAAAGACTTTTTGTAAATTAGGCATAGGAGGAAAGTATCTCAACACAATTAAAGCCATATATAACAAACTCATTGCCAATATCATCCTTAATGGGGAAAAGTTGAAAGCCTTTCCCTTTAGAACAGGAACAAGACAAGGATGCCCACTCTCACCACTCCTATTCAACATAGTGTTGGAAGTACTAGCCAGAACAATCAGAGAAGAGAAGGAAATAAACGACATCCAGATTGGAAAAGATGAAGTCAAACTGTCCTTGTTTGCAGATGACATGTTCTTATATATAGAACAGCCTAAAGACTCTACAAAAACGTCTTAGAGTTAATAAATGATTTCAGCAAAGTCGCAGGATCCAAAATCAACACACAAAAAATCAGTAGCATTTCTATATTCTAAAAATGAACTGGCAGAAAAAGATATCAAGAAAGATATCCCACTTACAATAGCCTACAAAAAAATAAAATATCTAGGAATAAATTTTACCACTGTTGAGAGAAATTAAAGACAACACAAGAAGATGAAAGATATTTCATGCTCATGGTAAAATTGTGAAAACGCCCATACTACCCAAGGTGATCTACGGATTCACACAATCCCCATCAAAATTATAATGACATTTTTCTCAGAATTGGAAAAAACATGCCTAGCATTCATATAGAAGAACAAAAGACCATGAATGAAAGCAATACTGAGCAAAAAAAATAATAAAATAAAATAAAGGCAGAGGCATAACACTACCTGACTTTAAATTATACTACAAACCTATAGTAATCAAAACTGGCATTAAAAAAGACACATGGACTAATGGGACAGAATAGAGAATCCAAAAATCAACCCATGGACCTACAGACATCTAAGCTCTGACAAAGGCTTCAAGAACACACACTGGGAAAAGATTGCCTCTTCAGTAAATGGTACTGGGAAAATTAGACATTCATATGCAGGAAAATGAAACCAGTCCCATACCTCTCTCCATATACCAAAATTAACTCAAAATGAATTAACGAATTAAATATATGTCCCAAAACAATAGAACTCCTTAAAAAAACAGGAAAAACACTCCACGAAGTAGGATTGGGTATAGGCTTTGGGAATATGACCCCCAAAGCACAGGCAACCAAAGGAAAAATAAACAAATGGAACTATATCAAACTAAAAAGCTCCCACACAGCAATAGAAACAGTTAACAGAGCAAAAAGATATCCAACAGAGTGGGAGGAAATATTTGCAAAATATACATCTGACCAAGGATTAAAAACCAGAATATAAAGGAACTCAAACAACTTAACAGGAAAACAAACAAACAAACAAACAAACAAAAACAAGTAACCCAAGTAAAAAATAGGCAAAGAAGCTGAATAGGCATTTCTCAAAGAAAGGTCTATGAATGGTCAACAGACACATGAAAAAATGCTCAACATCACTCAGCATTTGGGAAATGGAAATCAAAGCCACACTGAGATTACTTCTCATTCCAGTTAGCATGGCTAATATCCAAATGACAGAGAGTGACAGATGCTGGTGAGGATGCAGAGAAAAAGGAACAATCCTACACTGTTGGTAGGACTGCAAAATGGTGCAGCCTTTATGGAAAATAGTATGGACATTCCTCAATCAGCTACAGATACATCTACCATATGTCCCAGCTCCTCCACTGCTAGGTATATACCTAGAGGAATGGAAATCATGTGGAAGGGATACCTGTACTCCAATGTTTATTGCAGCACTATTTACAATAGCCAATAGTTTGAACCAGCCTAAATGCCCACCATCAGATGAATACATAAGGAAAATGTGGCATATCTGCACAATGGAATACTACTCTGCTATAAAAAAAAGGGAAAAGAAATACTACCATTCACAGTAACATCGATAGACTTAGAGAAAATTATATTATGTGAAATAAGCCAGGCACAGAAAGCAAAATATCACACGTTCTCACTTATTAGTGGGAGCTAATAAAAGTAAATAAGGAAATATACAAACGAATGGGGAGGGTAGGGAAGAGAGACACAACAATCACAACAGTTTCTTAATTTTGTTCAGACAAGTGAACAGATATGATGTTCGTGGTGGGGAGGGAGGAAAGGAAGGGAGGAAAAGGAGGAATTTGTAAAGGGACACGAAATTCAACTATATTTTGTATTGAAAAATTAAAATAAAATCAAATAAATTTTTAAAAAGAATGGTAAAAAGACAAGGATACACACTCTCACCACTCCTATTTAACATACTATAGGAAGTACGAGCCAGAGCAACCAGGCAAAAGAAAGAAAGAAATGTCATTCAGATTGGAAAAGACAAAGTGAAACTGTCCTTGTTTGCAGATGATATGATCATACATTTAGGAAAGCCTAAAGACTATAGAAAAAACTCTTAGAGTTGAAAAATGATTTCAGTTAAGTTGCAGGACACAAAATCAACATGTAAATACCAGTAGCATTTTTATACTCCAACAATGATATAGCAGATATCAAAAAAGCTTGCCAATTTGCAATTGTCACCAAAAAAATAAAATACCTAGGAATAAAGTTAATCAAGGAGGTGAAAGATCTCTAATATGAGAACTACAAATCACTGTTGAAAGAAATTAAAGAGGACAGAAAACGATGGAAAGATATTCTATGCTCTTGGACTAGAATAATTAATATTGTGAAAATGTCCATACTACTCAAGGCTATCTATAGATTCAATCCAATCTCTATCAATGTAGCAATTACATTATTCACAGAAATTAAAAAAACGACCCTAAAATTTATGTGGAATAACAAAAAAACCCCAATAGCCAAAGCAGTCCTGAGTAAAGGAAACAAAGCCAGAGGCAAAACACTCCCTGACTTCAAATTATGCTTCAAAGCTATAGTAATCAAAACAGCATGGTACCAGCATAAAATCAGACACACAGACTAATAGTACAGAGTCAAGAACCCAGAAATCAACACATATACTTACAGGCAACTAATTTTAGACAAAGCACCAAAAACCTCCACTGGGAAAAAGACTGCATCTTCATAATGGTGCTGGGAAAACTGGGCATCCATACATAGAAGAATGAAACTAGACCTCTGCCTCTCACTATATAACAAAATCAACTCAAAATGGATTTATAAACTTAAATATACATCCTAAAACTATAAAACTCCTAAAAGAAAACAGGAGCAAAACACTGCAGGAAGTACAACTGGGAAAAGATTTTATGAATTGTACTCCAAAAGCACAGGCAACAAAAAGAAAAATAAACATTCTTAAACTTTAAAATTGAGAGGCGGGGGGAAGGAGGAACTGGTAAAGGTAAATGAAAATCAACTACACTGTCAGATACATAGTTAGAAAAACTTTTCTCCCAATCTGTAGGTTCTTGTTTCACTCTGTTGATTTTCTTCCTTGCTTGGCAGAAGCTTTTTAGTTTGATATAGTCCCCTTTCTATATTTTTTCTTTTGTTATTTGTGCTTTTGGGCTCTTGTTCATGAAGTCTGTGCCCATACCTAGTTCCTGAAGTGTTTCACCTATATTTTCCCTTAGTAATTTTATAGTTTCTGGCCTTATACTTAAGTTTTTAACCCATTATCAGTTGATTTTGGTATATGGTGAGAGGTGCATGTCTAGTTTCATTCTTCTGCATATGGATATCCAATTTACCCAGAACCACTTATTGAAGAGGCACTCTTTTCCACAATATATGTTTTTGTTGTCTTTGTCAAATACCATGTGTCTGTAAGCCTGAGTGGTGATTTCTGGGTTCTCTGCTCCACTGGTCCAAGTATCTATTTTCATGCCAGAACCATGCTGTTTTGCTTACTATAGCTTTGTACGATAATTTGAAGTCAGGTAGTGTTATACCTCTAGCTTTATTGTTATTATTATTACTATTATTATTACTTTGCTCAAGACTGCTTTGGCTATTCGGGGTCTTTTGTTTTTCCATATGAATGTTAAGATTGCTTTTTCCACTCCTGAGAAGAACGTCATTGGTTTTTTAATGGGGATTGCATTGAATCTCTTTTCCAGAATATACAAGAAACTCAAGTGATTTCAAATTTAAAAGACAAATAACCTAATTTAAAAATGGGCAAAGGAGCTGAATAGACATTTTTCAGTGGAAGACATACAAGTGGCCAACAGGTACATAAAATAATGCTCAACATTACCAGTTATCAGGGAAATGCAAATTAAAAGCACATTAAGATGTTACTTCACCCCTGTTAGATTGGTTATTATCAAAAAGATGGAGAGTAACAAATGATGGTGAAGATTTGGAGAGAAGGGAACACTCCTACACTGTTGGTGGGACTATAAATTAGTACAACCACTATGGAAAACAGTATGGAGGTTTCTCAAACAACTACAGGTAGATCTTCCATATAATCCAGCAATCCTACTTCAGGATACATACCCAAATGAGTGGAAATCATCATGTCAAAGGGATATCTGCACCCCCATGTTCATCACAACTCTGTTTATAAGAGCCAAGATATGGAACCAACTTAATGTCCATTGATGGACAATTGGATGAATAAAGTGTGGTATATATACACCATAGAATATTATCTGCCATTAGAAGAAGTGAAATTCTGCCATTTGCACCATCATGGATGAGCTTGGAGAAACTTATGTTGAGTGAAATAAGCAAAGCTCAGAGGGAAAAATACTGCATGTACTTACACATAAGTGAGAACTAGGCGAGAAAGAAGGAAGGAAGGAAAGAAAGACCACAGTGGTGCATTGGACTTGCAGAGGGAGAGAGCATATCTGGGTATACAAAGTGGAGTTGGGGAAGGGGGCTGGGAGGACAGTTGGGGGTAATTGTGTGGGCGACATGGGATATAATCACTATTTTGGGTAATGGGCATGCTGCCAATGTGGATATGGCCATCACATCTTGGGCACTAGTGGTAACAGTCAGCTTTGTAACCCATGAATATTCATAACCAAAAAAAAAAAAAAACTACATTGTATATTGATGAATTAAAACTGAGAAAATACATAAAAAAATTTAAAAAATAGAGTACAGGAAACATATATTTATATTATATGTAAATGTATATTACATGTACCCCCACCCAGATTAATAAATTTAAATGTGGTAACACTACAGAAGTAAGTGAGCTTCTTGAAATTTAGCAGATAATGCAAACTGTTTTTCTCAACGGTTTCAACAATTTGCGTTTGCACAAAAATGTATAAAATTTTTCATTGCTCCACATCTTCAACTCCTGATAATGTCAGGCATTTAAATTTAGTCATAGTTTCAGTCACAGTTTTGACTTACACGTTTATATCTTTAATTCGACATTTTTAAGTATTGAGAAATAATTGTATATAATGTAATGTAAGTATCCAATTTAACTTTTTTGCATATCAACACCTAATTATTCATATGTCATTGATTGAAAAATGCATCTTTTCACCATTGATCTGCAATGCCACCTCTCCAATATATTCTCTGTGTGTGTGTGTCTGTGTCAGCGTGTATTTGGAGTCCCAATTTTGTACTTTTTTTTGTCAAATTACTTAACTCTGAAAGAATACTTCATTGTCTTGACTAAAGATTTAGAACTAGTGCTGATATATTATGATGGTATTAAAATTGCATTATTTGAACGCCTTTAAATGCTAATTGCTGATTTATTAATATGCAGTCTCTTTATATTGATTTTGCATCCAGCACATTTTTAAAGCTCTCTTGCTCTTTCTAAGACTATTATGTATATTGTTTAGGGTTTTCCCTGAAAAAAGAAAATTACAATTACATATAGCTTTCTTTTTTCCTTTCTAATATTTATTCTTTTTTATAAGGAAGACATACAAATGGCTAACAGGTACCTGAAAAAATGCTCAACATCTCCAGTCAACAGAGAAATGCAAATAATAACCACATTGAGATATCGTTTCACCCCACTTAGATTGGCCATTATTAAAAAGATCATGAATTCTCCATCACCAGCCCGGCCCAGTGTGCACAGAGCAGGGAGATGCCCAGCACAGGAGGCAGAAGCTCTGTAGAGACCACAGGCCCTGCAGTGGCACCACATGATCAAGCAGCCTGGCTGAGTGCATGCTGAACAGAGAGATGGCTTGCTGGAGAGGCGTAAGACCCGAGGAAACCACAGTCACAAGGCAGCAGTGGTCAACTGAGCAGACACTGAGGTAGCCATATCAAATTCGCAACCCCAGCAACATCCTAGCCAGAAAATAGTGTCAAACCAATGGACTGTGAAATTCCCAGCCACAATGACTGAACATCAAAGGAAAGATACGAGAAATATGAAAAATAATGAAAGTACACCACCAAGGGGTAATAACTCTCAAGATCTAGATCCTATAGAAGAAGAAGACCTTTAAATGTCTGAAAAGGAATTTCAGTTGATAATTCTAAGGAAACTGAATGAGATACAAAAAAACTCATCTAGACAACATGATGAAATGAGGAAAAGTATACAGGACCTGAAAGAAGGAATGTACAAGGAAATCGATGCCCTAAAAAAGAATGTAGCAGAGCTTGCTGATCTGAAAAATTCATTCAATGAAATGAAAAACACAACAGAGAATTTAACCAGCAGGCTTGCAGAAGCAGAAGAGAGAACTTCTGACCTTGAAGATAGGCTGTTTGAAATAACACAGGCAGACAAAAAAAGAAATAAAAAGAAAAAAGAATTAAAGGCATTGAAGAAAATCTGAGAGAGCTATCAAATAACATTAAGTGCTCAAACATCCGAGTCATGGGTATTTAAGAAGGGGAGGAAAAAGGAGATTGCATTGAAAACATATTCAACAAAATAGTGGCAGAAAAATTCCCAGGTATGGGAAAAGACACAGATCTTCAGATTCAGGAAGCTCAAAGATCCCCAAACGTATTCAATGCCAAAAGGTCTTCTCCAAGACATGTTATAGTCAAATTGGCAAAACTCAAAGACAAAGAGAGAATCTTAAAAGCTGCAACAGACAAGCATCAAATCACCTATAAGGGAGCCCCAATCAGACTAACATCAGACTTTCCATCACAAACCCTAAAGCCAGAAAGGAATGGGAAGGTATATTCAAAATAGTAAAATACAGAGATTGCCAGCCAAGAATACTCTACCCTGCGAGGCTATCCTTCTGAATTGAAGGGCAAATAGTATATTTCTCAGAGAAACAAAAACTGCAGGAGATCACTACCACATGACCACACTTATAGGAAATTCTCAAAGGAGTACTGGGTTTGGGACCTGAAACATAACTACCACTGCCATACAAACCCAAGAAAAATCAAAACACACTAGTTTAATAAAAATGGGATCTATGAAGAGAAAAAGAAAGGAACAAAAGACACCTAAGACATCCAAATAATAATCAATAAAATGCTAGGAATAAATCAACACTTTTAAATAACAACTCTTAATGTAAAAGTCTTAACTTCCCCAATCAAAATACACAGACTGGCTGACTGGATTAAAAAGGAGGACCCAACTATATGCTGCCTTTTAGAGACCCACCTCACCCATAAAGACTGAAATAGACTAAGATTGAAAGGACGGAAAAAGATTTACCATGCAAAAAACAGAAATGAAAAATGAGCTGGAGTAGCTATTCTTATATCTGATAAAATAGACTTTAAACTAAAAAGCATAAAAAGAGATAATGAGGGCCACTGCATAATGATAAACGGATTGATCCATCAAGAAGACATAGCAATCATAAATATATATTCACCCAATATTGGAGCAACAAGATTTATAAAACAAACTCTATTAGACCTAAAGAATGAAATAGACACTAATACCCTAATAACAGGGGACCTGAATACCCCAATGTCAATATTGGACAGATCATCTAGGCAAAGAATCAGCAGAGAAACTCAAGATCTAAACAACACTCTAGGCCAATTGGACTTGGCAGATACCTACAGAACATTCCATCCAATGACCTCAAAATATTCATTCTTCTCATCAGTACATGGCTCATTCTCCAGGAGAGATCACATGTTAAGTCATAAACCAAGTCACACCAAATTCAAAAAAACTGGAATTATCCCATGTATTTTTTTTAGACCACAATGGATTCAGGTTAAAAATCAATAACAAATGAAATTTGGTAAACGATACTAAAAAATGAATATTAAGCCGAATTCTACTTGATGACATATGGGTCCAAGAAGAAATCAAACAGGAAATCAAAATATTTTTGAAAATAATGATACATCAAACCTGTGAGATACTGCAAAAGCAGTACTAAGGGGGAAATTTATCACATTAAATTCTTACATCAGAAGAATGGAAAGATGGGAAGTGAACAACCTAACATTTCACCTAAAAAAACCCTAGAAAAACAAGAACAATCCAAACCAAACATTAGCAGATGGAAAGAAACCATTAAGATCAGAGCAGAACTTAATCAAATTGAAACCCAAAAATCAATACAAAAGAACAACAAATCTAAAAGATGCTTTTTTGAAAAGATAAATAAAATTGGCAAATCATTAGCATGGATAACTAAAAAGAGAATGGAGAAGATCCAAATAACAAAAATTAGAAAAGAAAAAGGTGATATTAAAACACATACATCTGAAATACAAGGAATCATTCGAGACTACAATAAACATCTATATGCCAACAAATTTGAAAATACAGAGGAAATGGATAAATATCTGGACACAGACAAGCTACAAACTGAGCCAAGAAGATGTAGAATATCTGAATAGAGCAATAACAATAAAGGAGATTGAAGCTGTTTTCAGAAGGCTCCAAACAAAGAAAAGCCCAGGACCACATGGATTCACAGCAGAATTTTACCAAACATTCAAAGAGAAATTGAAAACAATTCTTTAAAAACTATTCTAAAAGACTGAAACTGTGGCAACTCTTCTGAACTCATTCTGTGAAGCAAACATCATCCTGATACAAAAACCAGGTAAAGATACAACTAAAAAGAAAACTACAGGCTGATAACCTTGATGAATATAGATGCAAAAATCCTCAATAAAATAATAGCTAACAGAATACAGCAACACATACATAAAATTATTCACCACAATCAAGTGGGATTCATCCCAGGGATGCAAGGTTGGTTTGACATATGCAAATCAATAAATGTGATACACCATATTAAAAAAATCAAAGATGCTGAAAAAGCATTTGATAAAATTCCACTTTTATTCATGACAAAGACCCTCTATAAGTTAGGTATAGATGGAAATTATCTCAACATAGTTAAAGCCATATATGATAAACCCACTGCCAGTATCTTCCTGATTAGGGAAAACCTGAAAGCTTTTCCTTTAAGAACAGGTAGTGGACAAGGATGCCCACTCTCACCACTCCTATTCAACATAGTGTTTGAAGTACTAGCCAGAGCAGTCAGAGAAGAGAAGGAAATAAAGGGCATCGAGATTGGAAATGATGAACTCAAACTGTCCCTCTTTGCAGATGACACGATCTTATATATCAAACAGCCTAAAGTCTCTACAAAAAAAACTCTTGGAGTTGATAAATGGTTCAAGCAAAGTAGCAGGATACAAAATCAACACGCAAAAATCAGTAGCATTTCTATTCTACAATAGTGAACATGCAGAAAGAGAAATCAAGAAAGATTGCCAATTTAAAATAGCCACCAAAAAAAAATAAAATAAAATACTTCAGAACTGAGTTAACCAAGGATGTGAAAAATCTCTATAATGAGAACTACAAACCACCACAGAGAGAAATTAGAGAAGACACAAGAAGATGGAAAGATATCCCTTGCTCTTGGATTAGAAGAATCAACATTGCGAAAATGTCCATACTATCCATTGTGATATACAAATTCAATGGAATCCCCATCAAAATCCCAATGACATTTTCAGAAATGGAAAAAACTACCCAGACATTTATATGGAATAAAAAAATAAAACATGGCCAAAGCAATGATGAGCAAAAAAAATAAAGCTTGAGGCATAACACTACCTGACTTTAAACTATACTACAAAGCTATAATAACCAAAACAGCATGGTACTGGCATAAAAACAGGCACACTGATCATTGTAATAGAATAGAGAATCCAGAAATCAACCCATACACCTACTGCCACCTGATCTTTGACAAAGGCACCAAGGCTAGACACTGGGGAAGAGACTGCCTCTTCAGCAAATGTTGCTGTGATAACTGGGTATCAATATGCAGGAGAATGAAACTAGACCCGTACCACTCACCATATACTAAAATCAACTCAAAATGGATTAAAGAATTAAATATACACCCTGAATCAATAAAACTTCTTAAAGAAAACATAGGAAAAACACTTCGCGAAGTAGGACTAGGCACAGACGTCATGAATATAACCCGAAAATCATGCACAACCAAAGGAAAAAGTAAACAAATGGGATTATATCAAACTAAAAAGCTTCTGCACAGCAAAAGAAACAATTAATAGAGTTAAAAGACAACCAACAGAATGAGAGAATATATTTGCAAAATATACAACTGACAAAAGATTAATAACCATAATAAAGAAGGAATTGAAGCAACTTTACAACAAAAAAACAAGTAACCTAATTAAAAAATGTGCAAAAGAGCTAAATAGGAATTCTCAAAAGAAGATATACAAATTGCCCACAGACACATGAAAAAATGATCAGCATCACTTAGCATTCAGGAAATGAGAATCAAAACCACACTGAGATATTATCTCACTCCAGTTAGGATGGCTAATATCCAAAAGACTGTGAATGATAAGTGCTGGCCAGGTTGCAGAGAAAAAGGAACTCTCATCCATTGTTGGTGGGACTGACTGCAAAATTTTTCAGCCTCTACAGAAAATGGTTTGGAGGTTCCTCAAACAATTGCAGATAGACCTACCACGTGACCCAGGTATTCCACTGCTGGGAATATACCAAGAGGAATGGAAATCGTCAAGTCGAAGGTACACCTATTCCCCAATGTTCATTGCAGCACTCTTTACAATAGCTAAGAGTTGGAACCAGCCCGAATGTCCATCATCAGATGGGTGGATATGGAAAATGTGGTATATCAACACTACGGAATACTACTGTGCTATAAAAAAGAATGAAATCCTGCCATTTGCAACAACATGGATGGATCTAAAGAGAATTCTATTAAGTGAAACGAGTCAGGCACAGAAAGAGAAATATCACAAGTTCTCACTTATTTGTGGGAGCTAAAAATAAATAAAGAAATAAACAAAAAAACGGGGCGGGGAGAAGAGATAACAATTATGATTCCTTGAACATGATACGACAAGCAAACAGAAACAACATTGTTGGGAGGGAGCGGGGAGAGGGAGGACAGAGGGAGGTTTTGGTAATTGGCCACAATAATCAACCACATTGTATATTGATAAAATTTGGAAGAAAAAAACGTTGCACAAATAAAAAAAGAAAAGATCATGAATAACAAATACTGTCTAGGATGTGGGAAAAGGACAACTCCTCTACACTCTTGGTGGGATTATAAATTAGCACAGCCATTCCATTATGGAAAACAGTATGCAGGTTTCTCATATATCTACAGATAGAACTACCGTATGATACAGCAATCCCACTACTGGGTATATATCCAAAGGTATGGAAATAATCATGTTGAAGTGATTCCTGTACTCCCATGTTCATCACAGCTCTATTTACAATAGCCAAAATATGGAACCAACTAAGTGTCCATCAATGGATGACTGGATAAATCAAATATGGTATATATACACAATGGAATACTACTCAGCCATAAAAAAGAATAAAATTCTGCCACTTGCAGCAACATGAGTGAGTCTGTAGAAAATTATGTTAAGTGAAATAAGCCAGACAAAGAAACTGAAATATCACATATTCTCATAACTGACTGCTAGGAAGGAATGGAGGGAGGGAGGAAAGAAGGAAAGAATGAAAGAAAGAAAGAAAAGACCTCAACAATACGTTGAACTTTCTGAAGGAGAGAACATTCCTAAGGATACTAGAGTTCATGGGGGAAGGAGGGAGGGAGTTTGGGAAGAGGTAAGTCAGATATAGGGCATAAAGAAACATCACGATTTGTAAGAATGAGTATGCTAATAATAAATAAAATTTAAATAAAGGCTTTAAAAATAAATAAATTTGAAAACTTAAAGTCTGTACCTATTACATCAAGTTGTACACCTGAAACGTGTGCCAAAATATATTTGCCATAATAATTATATATAATTTTAATTGCTATACTTTTTTACTTATTTCCTCCAGATTAAATCAAACTCCTCCAAATGTTGCACCAAAATCTACGGGAAAAAAAAAGAAAAACAAGAAACTCTTGGTAACCAAGTAGACTGAATACAAGTATACAAAAGGGGGAAGATTATCACAAACTTTGAGAATAGTCTTCAGACAGAGACCCTCCCATTCAGTCAATAATCTAACCCTTGACTCTATCTGGCCCATGCCACCAACCTGCTCTTGCTATCCACCTTGTAAGAGTTCTGCCGAAATAAACTTGAGCATTAGATGGTGTCTAAGGCTTCTCTTTGATGCGAAATCAAACTGAAGGGGACAAGTTGGCACTGGGGAAGTTTGTTTGGTCATCTATTTTTTTTAGACATTGCTACTTCCATCGAAAATTTCAAATATATACTAATAAAGTAGTTCATAATACTTTGCTATTATATTTTCAAAAGAATTAACTATAAAGCATTTCAAACATACACATTCTAAGATTAATAAGGTTTTGCCAACTTATTGGTTTCTTTTTGTTTTTTCCTTTCTTTTCTTTTTTTGTTCATGAAGAATTTCAAGAAAAATTCCCGACGTCAGTTCATTCCTATATATTTTGCTAAACATCTCTAAAAATGACAAATTTTATGTATATAATCTTTGTGTACATCATAACACCTAACAAATTAAAAATCATTTGTGATTTTATCTCACACTGTGATAGTATTCAAATTTCTACAGTATTCTCAAAGTAGTAACTTTGTATTTGATTGTTTTAATTAAAATTTAAATTTGTTCCCATGTTATACTCAATTGTATCCTTTGTGTTGCTTTATCTAGAGCAGCCTCCACTTTATTTTTTATGCATTTGGCTAGTTGAGGAAACATTAATTATTCTGTAGAGTGCCCAACATTCTGGGTAAATTTATTTACTTCTTTATCATATTGTTTAACTGTGTCTCTCTCCTTCATAATTTCTATAAATGATATGCAAGTGTTAAAGATTTGATTAGATTCATATAATGTTTGATGTCATCCTATTTGGTTTAACAATATCTTCCATATTGAATATTACTTGCTCCAAAACTGAAATAAGTCATTTTTCTAGGAAACCCTGGTCCTTGTTTCTTTTAATGGAAAATATATTATAGATCATAATTATTTGTACAATAGAGTGTGTGTGTGTGTGTGTGTGTGTGTATACACACACATACTTATAGTGCATATTGTTATAGTTACATAGGGTTAGATATTAAGAAATAGATTTATAGGATAAGAGATATATCTATAGAGTAAGTCTTAGAGTTTAGAGATATAGTTATAGAGTCAGAGTAGTTGTTATAGAGTTAGAGTTATAAAGTTAGAGTGGGGTTAGAGTCAGAATTAGATTTATAGAATTATACTTAGGATAATAGAGTGATGATTAGAGTTATAGACTTATATTAGAATAGTTATTGTAGAAGTGTTATAGTAATAGAGTAATATTTATAGCTAAAGTTATAAATTAGAGCTATAGATATAGTGTTGTAGTTATAGTTATATAGTTATAGCTATTGAGCTTTACTTGCATCATTAGAAACATAGTTGAAATTATAAAGTTATATTTATTGTATTAGAGTAATACAGTTACAGTTTTAGAGTAATAGTTAAACTGTTATAGTGCTGTGGTTATGATGTTATATTTTAATTATAGTGTCACATTTATAGTTGCAGTGCTATATTTATAATTGTAGAGTAACCATTTTGAAATTACAACCTTTTAATTATATTGATAACAATAATTTTATTTGTACGGTTATGAAGTTATACTTATAGCACTATTACGGTGCTAAAGTTACAGTATGGTGCTACAATTATATTTACACTTTCATAGTTATAGTTTCAGTGTTAGTTTCATAGTTACAATGTTAGTATTATAGCTTCAATATAGTGTTATCATTACAGTGATAGCGTAATGGAATTATAATTGTAGTTATCATGGTAGTATTAGAGTTATTATGTCAATGTTATAGGTACAGTGATAGCATTATAGTGTTAGTATTAAAGTTATCATTAGCCTGTTATGGAAGTAGTGTTACAGTTATAATTGTGTGTTATAATTAGACTACTATAGTTATACTGTTATAATCAGAGTTAAATTGTTATATTATAATTATATTGTTATAGTTATAACTTTTGTGACGTAGTTATAGCATTTTAGTTACAGTTATAAAGTACATGTTGTAGTTTATAGAGGAATGATTATTGTGAAAAATTTATAGTTTTAGTTTAGAATAACAGTTATTGTTAAAGATTTATACTTGTAGTTACAGAATTACAGTTATACTATAGAGTTACAGGTCTAAGTTTATGGTTATAGTTATGTTATTTATAAGTGTAGTGGTAGTGTTATAGCTATAATACTATTGATAAAGTTATAGTATCATTAACATAGCATTAGTGTTATAGTGATGATATTATAGTTATAATGTTGTAATTATCATTATAATGGTATAGTTGTACTGTTAAATTTGTAATTACAGTTTAATGGTTACAGTGATAGTCTGATGGTTGTAGTGATAGTGGTTTGATTATAGTTACAGTATTATGGTCATTGCTGTATTGTTACTGTTATATAGTTTAGTGTTATAGTTGTAGGGTTATAATTGTAGTGCTGTAATTATAAAATTTAACTATATTTATGTTTTTCTGGTTTTATTTATAGTGTTTTAGTTATAATGATAATAGTACATAAGAGTAATTATAATGGTAACATTATATTGCTATAGTTATAGTTGTATTTATAATTATATAGTTAGAATGATGTTGAATAGTAAATACATAGGTTTAGTGACTGTGGTTTTGTTATAGTTATAATATTATGGTTATAGTTATATCATTATAATTATACAGTTAGTGTTATACTTTATTATTATAGCATAGGGTTATAGTTACAGTGTTATAAAATTTGGGGTATAGTTATGAAATTATGGTGTTCATTATAGTGTTATACTTAAAGAGTTATAGTTACAGTGCTGTCATTATATTTAGAGTATTGAATCACAGTAGTTGTACTATCATTGTCGGTATAGTGTTATCATTATAGTTATCATGCTATGGTAATAAATATAATGCTTTTATAATAGTTATAATGCCATAATTATTATTATAATGATAGTATTATAGTCTCGGTGCTATATTATTTTAGAGTGTTGGAAGTAAAGTTATAATTTTAGTGTTATAGTTTAAATTAACTATTGCTATAATTATAGAGCTATTGCTATAGTTATGCTGTAATTATAGTGATAATGTTATATGGTGATAATCATAATGTTAACTTTAACTATATAAAACTATAATAAAACTTTAGCACTAATTCTTCCCATCCAAGTGCATGGTATGGCTTTCTACCTTTTTGTGTCCTCTTTAATTTCTTTCAGTAGTGTTTTGTAGTTCTCATTGTACAGATCTTTCACCTCCCTGGTTAAATTGATACTTAGGTATTTTATTTATTTGGCACCTATTGAAAATGGGCTTGCTTTCTTGATTTCATTTTAAGCTATGTTGTTGTTGGAGTATAAAAACACTATTGATTTTGGGGTACTAATTTTGTATCCTACAACATTACTAAAATTGTTAATCAGCTCTAAGAGTTTCTTGGTAGAGCCTATAGGCTTTTCTATACATAAAGTCATGTCACCAGCAAAGAAGAACAGTTTAACTTCAACCTCTCCAATCTGGACACACCTTATTTCTTTCTCTTGCCTGATTGCTCTGGCTAGTACTTCCAATACTACATTAAATAGGAGTGGTGAGAGTGGACATCCTTGTCTTATTCCTGTTCTTAAGGAAAAAGCTTTCAGACTTTTCCCCATTCAGGATGATATTGGTGATTGGATTGTCATAAGTGGCTTTTCTTGTATTAAGATTATTTCCTTCCTTACCTAAGTTGCAGAGAGTCTTGATCATAAAGGGATGTTGAATTTTGTCAAATGACTTTTCTGCATCAATTGAGATGATCATATGGATTTTCTTCTTGACTTTGTTGATGTACTGTACCACATTTATTGATTTGTGAATGTTGAAACAACCTTGCATCCCTGGGATAAATCCCACAAGATCAAGGTGTATAATTTTTTTCATGAATTGCTTCATTCTGATTGCTAGTATTTTGTTAAGAATTTTGAATCTATATTCATCAGGTTTTTTTGTTAAGAATTTTGCATCTATATTGACCTGTTGCTTTCTTTTCTGTTGTATCTTTATCTAGTTTTGGTATGAGGGTGATGCTGGCCTCATAGAATGAGCTTGGGAGAATGGCTTCTGTTTCAATTTGGGGGGAAAGTTTGAAGAGAAGTGTTATTCTTCTTTAAAGGTTTCATAGAATTCAGCATAAAGCCATCTGTCCTGGGTTTTCTTTGGAAGATTTCTGATTACTGCTTCAGTGTCATTGCTTGTTCCTGGTCTGTTGAGGTTTTCTGTTTCTTCTTGATTCAGTCTTGGTAGTTTATATGTGTCCATAAATTTATCCATATTATCCATGTTTACATGTTTGTTCGTTTACAATTGCTTATAATAACCTCTAATGATTCTTCATATTTCTGCAGTGTTGGTCATAATGCCTCCCTTTTCATTTCTGATTTTCTTTATTTGGGTCTTCTCTCTTCTTTTTTATTTATTTTTTATTTTTTGGTTAACTTAGGTAATGGTTTGTTTATTTTATTTATCTTCCCATAAAACCAACTTTTTCTTTCATGGATCATTTGTATCATTTTTTCACATCCATTTCGTTTAATTCTGTCCTGAACTTAATTATTGCTTTCTGTCTACTACTTTTAGGATTTGCTTGCTTTTGTTTTTCTAGTTATTTGAGGTATAGTGTTAGTTCATTTATTTGAAGTCTTTCCATTATTTTGATGTAAGCATTTATTGCAGTAAACTTCCCTCTTTGTACTGCTTTTGCAATATCCCATGGGTTTTGGTATAATGTATCATTGTTTTCATTAGTTTCAAGAAATTTTCTGATTTCCCATTTAATTTCTTCCGAGATGCATAAGTCATTCCAGAGTCTGTAGTTTAGTTTCTGTGCACTTGAGTAGCCCTAGAATTTTGCTTGTTTTTGATTTCCAGTTATAGTCCATTGTGGTCAGAAAAGATACTAGGAGTGATTTCAGTTTTTAAAAATTTGCTGAAACATGTTTTGTGACCTAACATGTGGTCTATTCTGGAGAATGTTCCATGGATGAGATGTTCTTTAGATGTCTGCCAGGTCCAATTGGTCTAAGGTGTACATTACATCCTGTGTTTCTGTTTTGATCTGTTGCCTGGGTGATCTGTCTAATGCTGTGAGAGTGGGTTGTGCAGGTCACCTACTATTACATATCTGGGTATTGCTGTGTTGGGCACACACATAATTATGATTGTTATGTATTCTAACTGGATAGATTATTTTATTATTGTATAATGGCCTTGTTTGTCTCTTTTTATAGATTTTGGTTTGAAGTCTATGTTATCAGATATAATAATAGCTACCAATTGGGGGGGGAGGGAAGGGCAGGGAGGTTGTGCATTAAGTGGACCCAAGTATAGATTTAGCATTGTTCTACAAAGCAAAACATTGAAAGACCCAAATTGGTAGCAAATTCTGTGGCAGTTCTAAAACTGAGCAGCTATAGAAAATTACTGGGCATTCTCAATAGTTGAATGTAGAACATATGCATGAAGAAAGGAAGTAACATTGCACTTTATAAGTACTGTATTGTGAGAGGAAAATGCAAAGTCTTAAATAAAATTGGATTTAATTTTGAAAAAAAAAAAAAAAGAATAGCGACCCTTGCTCATTTTTGGTTTCCATTTGCATGGCATATCTTTTTTCATTCCTTCACTTTTAGTTTGTGTGTGTCTTTGTTGGTGAGTTTGGTCTCTTGAAGACAGCATGTAGTTGAGTACAGGTTTTTAAATCAGTCAGTCTGTAAATTTTGAATGGGGAGTTTAATCCATTTAACTTTAGGGTTGTTATTGATAAGTATTGCTTTACTCCTGTTATTATTATTAGTTTTTTTTTTAATTTAACTTCTCAATATACATTGCAGTTGATTTTCATGCCCCTGTAACTGTCCCACTACCCTCCCCATTTCAGAACTGTTCAATTGTCTTATTTTTTTGGACAATATACAATGTGCTTGATTATTGTGGCCCATTACCAAAAACTTCTTCCCTCCTCCCTCTCCCCCATCCCTCCAAACAATCTCCTTTCTGTTTGCTTGTTGTATCAACTTCAAGGAACTGTAATTATTGTATTTTCTTTCCTCCCATCCCCCAGGTTGTTTGTGTATTTATTTATTTATTTTTTTAGCTCACACAGATAAGTGAGAACATGTGATATTTCTCTTTATGTGCCTGACTAGTTTCACTTAATATAATTCTCTCTAGGTCCATCCATTTTGTTGCAAATGGCAGCATTTCATTCCATTTTATAGCAGAGAAGTATTCCATTGTGTAGATATACCACATTGTCCATATCCACTCATCTGATGATGGACATCTGGGCTGGTTCCAACTCTTAGCTATTGTAAAGAGTGCTGCAATGAACATTGGAAAACAGGTATATTTTTGACTTGATGATTTCCATTCCTCTGCATATATTCCCAGCAGTGCGATGGCTGGGTCATATGGTAGATCCATCCGCAATTCTTTGAGGAAACTCCATATCATTTTCCATAGAGGCTGCATCATTTTGCAGCAATACATGGGAGTTCATTTTTATCCGCTACCTAGCCAGCATTTATCACAATCATTCTGATGTTACCCACAAAAACAGGAGTGAGATGGTATCTCAGTGTGGTTTTTATTTGCATTTCACAAATGAGAGTGATGTTGAACATTTTTTCATGTGTCTCTTGACCACTCGTATATCTTCCTTTGAGAAATGCCTATTTAGCTCTTTTGCCCCCTTTTTAATTGGGTTTCTTTTTTTTTTTTTTTTTTTTTTCTTATAAAGTTGTTTCAGTTCCTTGTATATTCTGGAAATTAATCCTTTGTAAGATGTATATTTTGCAAATATTTTCTCCTAGTCTGTTGGTGACCTTTTAACTCTGTTAATTGTTTCTTTTGCTGTGCAGAAGATTTTTAGTTTGATATAATCCCATTTTTTATTTTTTCCTTTGGTTGCGCATGATTTTGGGGTCATATTCAGGAGTCTGTGTCCAGTCCTACTTCATGAAGTGCTTCTTCTATGTATTTTTTGGAGAAGTTTTATTGTTTCAGGGTGTATATTTAATTCTTTAATCCATTTTGAGTTGATTTTGGTGTATGGTGAGAGGTATGTGTCTAGTTTCATTCTCCTGCATATTGATATCCAGTTATACCAGCACATTTGCTGAAGAGGCACTCTCTTCACCAATGTATAGGCTTGGTGCCTTTGTCAAAATTCAGATGGCTGTAGGTGTGTGGATTGATTTCTGGATTCTCTATTGGATTCCATTGATCAGTGGGTCTGTTTTTATGCCAGTACCATGCTCTTTTGGTTATTATAGTTTTGTGGTATAGATTAAACTCAGGTAGTCTTATGCCTCCAGCTTTATTTTTATTTTTAATTTTTTTTCACTCAGAATTGCTTTGGCAATGCATGGTCTTTTGTTATTCCATGTAAGTGTCTGGAAAGTTTTTTTTTTTTTTTTTTTTCATTTCTGATAAAAATGTCATTGGAATTTTGATGGGATTTGCATTGAACTTGTATAGCACTTTGCTTAGTATGGACATTTTCACAATGTTGATTCTTCCAATCCAAGAGCATGGATATTTTTCTTCTTTTTGTGTCCTCTTTAATTTCCCTCAGCAATGATTTGTATTTCTCATTATAGAGATTTTTCATATCGTTGGTTAAGTCAATTCCTAAGTATTTTATTTTCTTGGTGGCTGTTGTTAATGGGCAAACGTTCTTGATTTCTCTTTCTGCATGTTCAAACTGGAGAATAGAAATGCTAAGGATTTTCGTGTGCTGATTTTTTATCCTGCTACATTGCTTAAATCATTTATCAAATCCAAGAGTTTTTTTTGTAGAGACTTTTGGCTGTTCGATATATAGGATCATGTCATCTTCAAAGAGGGACTGTTTGATTTGTTCTTTACCAGGCTGGATGCCCTTTATTTTGTTCTCTTCTCTGATTGCTCTGGGTTGTACTTCAAACGCTACATTCGAGTGGTGACTGTGGACATACTTGTCCAGTTCCCCATTCAAAATGATATTTACAGTGGGTGTATCATATTTGACTTTAATTATCTTGAGATACCTTCCATCTATACCTAACTTATACAGAGTCTTTATCATGAATGAGTGTTGAATTTTACCAAATATTTTTTCAGCATCTATTGAGATGATCATATGGTACTTGTGTGTGATTTTATTGTTATGGCGTATCACATTTATTGATTTACATATGCTGAATCAACCTTCTATCCCTGGGATGAATCCCACTTGATCATAGTGTATAATTTTAAGTATGTGTTGCTGTATTCTGTTAGCTAGTATTTTATTGAGGATTTTTGTATTTATATTCATAAAGGATATTGGCCTGAAGTTTTCTTTTTTAGTTGTATCTTTACCTGGTTTTTCTATCAGGGTGATGTTTGCTTCATTAAATTAGTTTTGGAGAGTTGCCTCTGTTTCAGTCTTTTGGAATAGTTTGTAAAGAATTGGTGTCAATTCCTCTTTGAATGTTTGGTAGAATTCTGTTGTGAATCCCTCTCATCCTGGGCTTTTCTTTTTTGGGAGCCTTCTGATAACAGCTTCAATCTCCTTTATTGTTATTGGTCTGTTCAGATTTTCTATATCTTCATGGATCAGTTTTTGTAGGTTGTATGTGTCCAGAAAATTATCCATTTCCTCCAGATTTTCAAATTTGTTGGCATTTAGTTGTTTATAGTTGTCTCGAATGATTTCTTGTATTTCAGACGTATCAGTTGTAATATCACCTTTTTTAATTTCTAATTTTTTATTTCTATCTTCTCTCTTCTTTTTTTAGCTAGCCATGCTAATGGTCTGTCAGTTTTATTTCTCTTTTCAATACACCAACGTTTTAATTCATTGATCTTTTGTATTGTTATTTGGGTTTCAATTTCATTAAGTTCTCTTCTGATCTTTTTTTTTTTTTTTTTTTTCCTTTTTGTCTTTTTTCGTGTCTGGCAACGGATCGCAACCCTCAGTGTCGTGCCCGTACCGGACCAGGACCGGCAATGGGATCGCAACCCTTGGCGTTGCTCCCACACCTCACTCAGCCAGTGAGCGGGAACCAGTCTATATGTGGGATCTGAACCCTCGGCGGGAGCGCCACCATGCTCTCAAGTGGCGCACTGTAGCAGTGCGCCACTGGGCCGGCCCAAGTTCTCTTCTGATCTTAATGATTTCTTTCTGTCTGCTAACTTTGGGTTATGGATTGTTCTTGTTTTTCTAGTTCTTTAAGGTAAAGTGTCATTTTGTTTACTTGCCATCTTTCCATTCTTCTGAAGAAAGCATTTAATGCAATAAATTTCCCCCTTAGTACTGCTTTTGCAGTATCCCACAGGTTTGGGTATGATGTATCATTATTCTCATTGGTTTCAATAAATTTTTTGATTTCTTGTTTGATTTCTTTTTGGACCCATATGTCATTAAGTAGAATGCTGCTTAATTTCCATATGTTTGTATAGTTTCCCAAATTTCACTTGTTATTGATTTCTAACCTTAATCCATTTTGGTCTGAAAAAACACATGGGATAATTCCAATTTTTTTGGATTTGTTGAGACTTGATTTGTGACCTAACATGTGATCTCTCCTGGAGAATGAGCTATGTACTGATGAGAAGAATGAATATTGTGAGGTTGTTGAATGGGTTGTTCTGTAGATATCTGCCACGTCCAATTTGACTAGAGTGTTGTTTAGATCTTGTGTTATTCTGTTGATTCTTTTCCGAGATGATCTTTCCAATATTGATAGTTGGGTGTTCAGGTCCCCTGCTATTATGGTATTAGTGTCTATTTCCTTCTTTAGGTCTAATGGAGTTTGCTTTATCAATCTGGCTTCTCCAATATTGGGTGCGTATATATTTATGACTGTTATGTCTTCTTGATGGATCAATCCTTTTGTCAGTATGTAGTGGACCTCATTATCTCTTTTTATGGTTTTTAGTTTAAAGTCTATTTTATCAGATATAAGAATAGCTACTCCAGCTCATTTTTCATTTCTGTTTGCATGGAAAATCTTTTTCCATCCTTTCACTCTTAGTCTATGTGAGTCTTTATAGGTGAGGTGGGTCTCTTGAAAGGAGCATCTAGTTGGGTCCTTCTTAATCCAGTGAGCCAGTCTGTGCCTTTGATTGGGGAATTTAAGCCTTTTAATTTAAGAGTTGTTATTGAAAGGTGTTGATTTATTCCTAGCATTTTATTGATTTTTTTTTTTTGGATGTCTTAAGTGGCTTTTGTTCCTTTCTTTCTGATTTATTATTTGTCTTCTGTATATGTTGGTTCCTTGGGTTGTAGTTACCTGTTATTTCTCTTCATTGTTGCCATTTTTATTTTACTATTGATTTTTGATTTTTCTTGAGTTTTTATGGCATTGGTAGTTATTTTTCAGGTACCAAATCCAGTACGCCTTTGAGTAATTCCTGTAAGGGTGGTCGTGTGGTAGTGAACTTCTGCACTTTTTGTTTGTCTGAGAAATGCACTATTTGCTGTTCATTTCAGAAGGATAGCCTTGCAAGTAGAGTATTCTTGGCTTGCAATCTCTGTCTTTTAGTATTTCAAATACATCATCACATTCCTTTCTGGCTTTTAGGGTTTGTGATGAAAACTCTGATGTTAATGTGATTGTGGCTCCCTTATAGGTGATATGACACCTCTCTCTTGCAGCTTTTAAGATTCTCTCTTTGTCTTTGAATTTTGCCAATTTGACTATAACATGTCTTGGAGAAGACCATTTTGGGTTGAATACATTTGGGGATCTATGAGTTTGCTTAATCTGAACATATTTGTCTTTTCACATACCTGGGAAGTTTTCTGCCACTATTTTGTTGAATATATTTTCAAAGAAATCTCCTTTTTCCTCCCCTTCTCTAATATCCATGATTCAGATATTTGATCAATTAAGGTTGTCTGATATCTCTCTTAGATTTTCTTCAATGTTTTTGATTCTTTTTTTCTTTTTGTCTGCCTGTGTTATTTTAAACAGCCTATCTTGAAGGGCAAAAGTTCTCTCTTCTGCTTCTGCAAGCCTGCTGGTTAAACTCTCTGTTGTGTGTTTTATTTGGTTGAATGAGTTCTTCAGCTCAGCAAGCTCTGCTACATTCTTTTTCAGGGCATTGATTTCCTTGTACATTTCTTCTTTTAGGTCCTGTATACTTTTCCTCATTTCATTGTGTTGTCTAGCTGAGTTTTCTTGTATCTCATTTTGTTTCCTTAGAATTATCACTTGAAATTTCTTGTGAGACATTTCAAGGGCTTCTTGTTCTATAGCATCTGGATCTTGAGAGTTATTAAACTAGGTGGTGTACTTTCTTGATTTTTCACATTTCTCGTATCTTTCCCTTGATGTTTAGTCATTGTGGCAGGGGATTTCATGTTCTACTGTTTTTTTTTGTTGTTGTTGTTTGTTTGTTTGTTTTTTTTGTTTTTTGTTTGTTTTTGTCCTTTTTGAGACCAGCCACACTGCGCTCAGCCAGTGAGCACTGTGAGCGCACGGGTCATCCCTATATAGGATCCTAACCCGGGGCGGGAGCACTGCTGCGCTCCCAGCACTGCACTCTCCTGAGTGCGTGACGGGCTCGGCCCATGTTCCACTGTTTTGACACAATTGTCTGGTGAGGATGCTGCTGGGAGTGCCCATTTGGTATAGCTGCCTCAGTGTCTGCTCGGTTGCCCACTAGTGCCTTGAGCATGTGGTAGTTTTGGATCTTGGGACGTTTAGGGGAGGCACCTTTCTAGTCAGCATGCACTCAGCTGGGATGGGGATGGAGTCAGGAGGTGGTGGTAAGGCCCACCTGCTGGGACACATGCTTCCACCACAGTGCGTGTGGTCTCTGCAGATCTTGGGCTTCTCCAGCTGGGTGCCTCTCTGTTCATCACACATTTGGCAGGGCTGAGGATGGACTCAGGTGGCAGTGGCAAAGCCTAACTTCTGGATAACACACTGGCACCACAGGGCGTGTCATCTCCTCAGAACTTGTGTTTTCCCACTGGGCGCCTCTCTGATCGGCATGCAGTCGGTGGGGCTAGGGATGGAGTCACTTGATTGGAATAAAGAAATTTTTATGTTTATTCTGTCATCTTCATCCCGTATTTGTTTGTGCGTTTAATTATATATTTATATTTAGCTCCCACAAATAAGTGAGAACATGTAGTATTTCTCTTTCTGTGCCTGACAAGTTTCAATTAATATAATTTTTAAGTCCATCCATCCTTTTGCTAATGGTAGTATTTCATTCTCGTGTATAGCACAGTAGTATTCCATTGTGCAGATATGCCACATTTTCCTTATCCACTCATTTGATGATGGACATTTGAGCTGGTTCCAACTCTTGGCTACTGTAAGTAGTGCTGCAATAAACATTGGAGTACAGGTATCCCTTCAGCATGATGATTTCTAATCCTCTGTGTATATTCCCAGCAGTGGAATAGCTATGTCATATCATAAATCTATCTGTAATTATTTGAAGAACCTCCATACCATTTTCTATAAATGCTACACCATTTGGTGGTCCCACCAACACTGTATGAGTTCCTTTTTCTCCACAACCTCTCCAGCACTTATCATTCTCATTCTATTGGATGTTAGCCATCCTAACTGGAGTAAGATGGTATCTCAAAGTGGTCTTGATTTGCATTTGCAAGATGCAGAGCAAGACTGAGCATTTTTTCATGTGTCTGCTGGCCATTCATATATCTTCCTTTGAGAAATGCCTATACACCTCCTTTGCCCATTTTTTTTTTTATTTTCATTTTTTACTTTTTTTATTTTTTTAATTTTGTCAATATACAATGTGGCTGATTATTATGGCCCACCACCAAAACCTCCCTCTCTCCTCCCTCTCCCCCATCCCACCCAAGAATGTCCTTTCTGTTTGCTTGTTGTAACACCTTCAAAAAAATTGTAGTTGTGGGCCAGCCCGGTGGCGCACTGCTACAGTGCACCACTTGGGAGCGCGGTGACACTCCCGCGGAGGGTTCGGATCCCACATACAGACTGGTCCCACTCACTGGCTGAGCGAGGTACGGGCGCAACACCGAGGGTTGCGATCCCTTTGCTGGTCCCAGTCCAGTACGGGTGCGACACTGAGGGTTGCGATCCATTGCCGGACACAAAAAAAGACAAAAAACAAAAACAAACAAACAAACAAAAAATTGTAGTTCTTATATCTTCTTCACACCCCGATTTTTTTTGTGTGTGTGTGTGTGTGTGTGTGTGAGAGTGAATTTATTTATTTATTTTTAGCTCCCACCAATAAGGGAGAACATGTGGTATTTCTTTTTCTCTGCCTGACAGGTTTCACTTAATATTATTCTCTCAAGGTCCATCCATGTTGCTGCAAATGGCAGTATTTCGTTCGTTTTTATAGCTGAGTGGTATTCCATTGTGTAGATAAACCACATTTTCCGTATCCACTCATCCGATGATGGACATTTGTGTTGGTTCCAACTCTTGGCTATTGTAAAGAGTGCTGCAATGAACATTGGGGAACAGGTATACCTTCGACTTGATGATTTCCATTCCTTTGGGTATATTCCCAGCAGTGGGATAGCTGGGTCATATGGTAGATCTATCTGCAACTGTTTGAGGAACCTCTATACCATTTTCCACAGAGACTGCACCATTTTGCAGTCCCAACAACAATCTATGAGAGTTCCTTCTTCTCCACAACCTTGCCAGCATTTATCGTTCAGAGTCTTCTGGATTTTAGCCATCCTAACTGGGGTGAGATGGTATCTCAGTGTAGTTTTGAGTTGTATTTCCCGGATGCTGAGTGATATTGAGCATTGTTTCATATGTCTGTTGGCCATTTGTATATCTTCCTGAGAGAAATGCCTACTTACCTTTTTTGCCCATTTTTTAATTCAGTTGCTTGTTTTTTTCTTGTAAAGTTGTTTGAGTTCCTTGTATATTTTGGATATTAATCCTTTGTCAGATGTATATTTTGCAAATATTTTCTCCCACACTGTTGCTTGTCTTTAATAGCCACCAAAAAAAAATAAAATAAAGTACTTAGGAATTGAGTTAACCACGGATATGAAAAATCTCTATAATGAGAACTACAAACCACTGCTGAGAGAAA
>NW_007732748.1:56258-56775 GCF_000696425.1 Galeopterus variegatus
TAGTTTTGAGTTGTATTTCCCGGATGCTGAGTGATGTTGAGCATTTTTTCATAAGTTTGTTGGCCATTTGAATATCTTCCTTAGAGAAATGTCCATTTAGCTCTTTTGCCCATTTTTAAATTGGATTACTTGGTTTTTTTTGTAAAGTTGTTTGAGTTCCTTATATATTCTGGATATTAATCCTTTATCGGATGTATATTTAGCAAATATTTTCTCCCACTCTGTTGGTTGTCTTTTAGCTCTGTTAATTGTTTCTATTGCTCTGCAGAAGCTTTTTAGTTTGATATAATGCCATTTGTTTATTTTTCCTTTTGTTGCCTGTGCTTTTGGGGCTGTATTCATGAAGTCTGTGTCCAGTCCTACTTCCTGAAGTGTTTCTCCTATGTTTTCTTTAATAAGTTTTATTGTTTCAGGGTATATATTTAAATGCTTGATCCATTTTGAGTTGATTTTAGTATATGGTGAGAGGTATGGGTCTAGTTTCATTCTCCTGCATATGGATATCCAGTTCTCCCAG
>NW_007732748.1:57443-57701 GCF_000696425.1 Galeopterus variegatus
GATTATGGCTTTGTAGTATAGTTTAAAGTCCGGTAGTGTTATGCCTCCAGCTTTATTTTTTTTGCTCAGCATTGCTTTGGCTATGCGTGGTCTTTTGTTATTCCATACAAATGTCTTTAGAGTTCTTTCCATTTCTGAGAAAAATGTCATGGGAATTTTGATGGGGATTGCATTGAATTTATATATCACTTTGGGTAGTATGGCCATTTTCACTATGTTGTTTCTTCCAATCCAAGAACATGGGATATCTTTCCATCT
>NW_007732748.1:58664-86521 GCF_000696425.1 Galeopterus variegatus
AGTTCTCATTATAGAGATTTTTCACATCCTTGGTTAGCTCAATTCATAGATATTTTATTTTTTTGGTGGCTATTGTAAATGGGGAGGCTTTATTGATATCTCTTTCTGCATGTTCACTATTGGAGAATAGAAATGCTACTGATTTTTGTGTGTTGATTTTGTATCCTGCTACTGTACTGAACTCATTTATCACTTCCAAGAGTTTTTTTAATGAGGCTTTAGGCTGTTCGATATATAGGATCATGCCATCTTCAAACAGGGACAGTTTGACTTCATCTTTTCCAATCTGGATGCCTTTTATTTCCTTCTCTTCTCTGATTGCTCTGGTTAGTATTTCCAACACTGTGGTGAATAGGAGTGGTGAGAGTGGGCATCCTTGTCTGGTTCTTGTTCTTAAAAGAAAAGCTTTCAGCTTTTCCCCATTCAGGATGATATTAGCAGTGGGTATATCATATATGACTTTAATTATATTGAGAAACTTTCCGTCTATACCTAACTTATAGAGGGTCCTTGTCATGAATGAGTGTTGAATTTTATCAAATGCGTTTTCAGCATCAATTGAGATGATCATATGGTCCTTGTCTTTGATTTTATTAATGTGGTGTATCACGTTTATTGATTTGTGTATGTTGAACCAACCTTTCATTCCTGGAAAGAATCCCACTTGATCGTGGTGAATAATTTTACATATGTGTTATTGAATTCTGTTTGCTAATATTTTATTGAGGATTTTTGCATCTATATTCATAAAGGATATTGGCCTGTAGTTTTGTTTCTTGGTTATATCTTTTCCTGGTTTTGGTATCAAGATGATGTTTCCTTCATAGAATGAGTTTGGGAGATTTGCATCTGTTTCAATCTTTTGGAATATTTTGTAAAGAATCGGTGTGAATTCCTCTTTGAATGTTTGGTAAAATTCTACTGTGAATCCGTCTGATCCTGGGTTTTCTTTGTTGGGAGCTTTCTGATAACAACTTCAATCTCCTTTATTGTTATTGGTCTTTTCAGATTTTCTATATCTTCCTTGCTCAGTTTTGGTAGCTTGTGTGTGGCCAGAAATTTATCCATTTCCTCCAGATTTTCAAACTTGTTGGCATATAGTTGTTTACAGTANTTCTTTGTTTGCTGATTCCTTGGGTTGTAGATAGTGTTTTTGTTTGTTTGTTTTCTTTTCATGATTGTCATTTTTATTTTATTAGTGGGTTTTGATTTTACTCGGGTTTTTATGGCAGTGGTAGTTAATTTTCAGTAACCAATCCCAGTACTCCCTTGAGAATTTCCTGTAAGGGTGGTCGTGTGGTGGTGAACTCCGTCAGTTTTTGTTTGTCTGAGAAATATACTATTTGCCCTTCATTTCGGAAGGACAGCCTTGCAGGGTAGAGTATTCTTGGCTGGCAATCTTTGTCTTTTAGTATTTTGAATATATCATCCCATTCCCTTCTAGCCTTTAGGGTTTGTGTTGAGAAGTCTGACGTTAACCTGATTGGAGCCCCCTTATAGGTGATTTGACGCTTCTCTCTTGCAGCTTTCAAGATTCTCTCTTTGTCCTTGAGTTTTGCCATTTTGACTATAATATGCCTTGGTGAAGCCCTTTTTGGGTTGAATACGTTTGGAGATCATTGAGCTTCTTGGATCTGTAGATCTGTGGTTTTGCTTATGTCTGGGAAGTTTTCTGCCACTATTTTGCTGAATATGTTTTCAATACAATCACTTTTTTCCTCCCCTTCTGAAATACCCATGATTCGGATATTTGAGCACTTAAGGTTGTCTAATATCTCTCTCTGATTTTCTTCGATAACTTTGATACTTTTTTCTTTTTTCTTGTCTGCTTGTATTATTCCAAAGAGCCCATCTTCAAGAACCGAGGTTCTCTCTTCAACTTCCGTTATCCTGCTAGTTAAACTCTCCAATGTGTTTTTTATTTCACTGAAGAACTTCTTCAGTTCGGCAAGTTCTGCTACATTTTTTTTTATGACAATGATTTCCTTGTACATTTCCTCTTTCAGCTCCTGTATGTTTTTCCTGGTTTCATCATGCTGTCTAGCTGTGTTTTCTTGTATCTCATTCAGCCTCTTTAGGATTAACACTCGAAATTCCCTGTCATTCATTTCAAGGGCTTCTTGTTCTATAGGATCTAGAATTTGAGAATTATTGACTTTTGGTGGTGTATGTTCTTGGTTTTTTGCATTTCTTTTTGGATGTTTATTCATTTTGGCAGGGATTTTCTCTCGAATCTTGGACTTCCGACAGTAGATGGCGCTATCGAGCCTTGGAAATCCTTCCAGTGGGCTGTCAACTACTCCTTTCTTTCTTTATTTATTTCTGAGATTCCGCCTCTTTTAGCCGGGTCCCTCCCCACTCTGTGTGCTCAGGACAGGGCTGAGGCGTGTCTTCTATAAGCCTTGACTTTTAGTTGAGTCATCAAAGTTGTGTCGCGCCCCGCCCTGCCTAGCAGGTGACCTAATTCTCCGGACTGGGGGGGAGGAGGGAGGGTCAGTCAACCCACAATTTCTCCTTGCCTTCCCCTCACTTGGGTCGGCTCCCTTAGAAACCCGACTGGTACACTTCAATGTAACTCGAGGGGGACACCGGGCTCCCCTCTCCCCACCAGAAATCAGTTAGGGGTACTTCCAAACTGAGGTCCCCAGCTGGTGCTGTACTTTCTAGGTTTCTTGTATTTCTGGTATCTTTTTTTTGATGTTTTTTCATTTTGGCATGGGTTTCATACTGCCCAGGTTTGACCCTATTGGCTCAGTTGGCCTCTAGTGTCTTGTGTGTGTGGTTGCCTCGAGCCTTTGGCCTCTCCAGGGAGGCTCCTCTCTTGTCAGCTTGGACTCTGCTGGGCTGCTGGATCATGGGACAGTACCACCGGGTGTGTGGTCTCTTTGGGGCTTCCACTTCCCATCTAGAACTTCTCTCTGTTCCGTGTGCTCTGGTCCTGGCTGCTGGATCATGCAGTGTCAGCCCCAAAGGTTGTGTGTTTTCTGCCGAGTCTTCACACTAGGTGTGGCTGTTGCCCTTTACCGAGGCAGCCGGCAAGGTGTATTTTTTTCTGCTGAGTCTCCGCCTCTGTAACCAGACACCTCCCCTCTCTGATCTTGGGCATGTCTACTGCAACCCTGTCTATCAGCCGTGCCTTCAAACCCCTGCTCGACTCCATCCCACCCAGGAATACTTTCAGGTTTCTCCTAGGCACAGTCTACTGGTCGCTCTGGGTGGCTTTGTAGCACTGAGTGGGACTTTCTCAGCGTGAGATCCTCGGGGGAGGAGCCCGCAGCACACAGTTCCTCTTTGAATCCCCCCGGCGCGGATTGACTCCAGCACCTGCCCTCCGGCAGGCTCAAGTGAGCTCAGAAGCGTTCCAACCACACTTTTCCTAACCAGAAATTGGATAGGCATTTTTCCGAACTGGTGGCCGCAGAGGTGGTATCTGCCTCCCGACAACAGGAGGTTTACCGGGGGAGGAGCCCTGGGTGCGGTTGAGTAACAATTGGCCCGGCACGCTTTTCCCTGTCTCCTGATGCTGGCCAGGGGCTCCCCACACCACCAGCCCCACCGTAGATCCGTGGAGGGAGTGGGATGGGAGGCCGGCCCACAGGCCCTGGAAGGCCCCACGCCGGGTCAAGCAAGTGGCAAGGCTCAGTGAGGAGCCGAGCCAGGTGAGGGAGGCAGACCTGGCCAAACCGGCCAGCTCTGCCCCCACCCGAGAAAATGGAGGCAGCCCTGGGGCTGTAGGCTGGCTTGGTATGGCAGGCGGAAGCCGGACGGGCGTCTGCCTCGTGAGCAAGGCCGGGCTGTGGGTCACTCACAGAGCTGGACAGTCCGGGTGGCTCTCTCTCCATTTCTGTGTTGGCATGGACCCCGTCTTTGGTCTCTGGTCTCTGCCACCTGGGGCTGCTGTCTCGATCCCGCGGCGCGGCTCAGGCACTGTCAGGAATCTTCTTTTGTGTCGGCCCTAAACTTCGAATCTGTAGTTGCTTTTTTTTATAGTTGTAGATTAGTTGTTCAAAGACTTATTCATTTTTTGTTGCTCTTGGAAAAGCAAATAGCACTCTGGCATCTCAAAGCACACTTCTCAGGCTCACGCTGTCTTCTGGTGCCCCCTCTCCAGACCTGTCGCCATCTTGGAATCCCTGTGCCCATTTTTTAATTGGGTTATTTGGGTTTTTTATTTTTGTTTTTGTGCTGTAATTTTTTTTTTTGTTGTTGTTCCCTTTTGAGACCAGTTGCACTGCGCTCAGACAGTGAGCACACCGGCCATGCCTATATAGGATCCGAACCTGTGGCGGGAACGCCGCTGCACTCCAAGTGCCGCATTCTCCAGAGTGTGCCATGGGCTCAGCCCATGCTGTAAATTTTTTTGAGTCCCATGTACATTCTGTATATTAATCCTTTGTTAGATAGATATTTTGCAAATATTTTCTCCCACTCTTTTGGTTGTCTTTTTACTCGGTTAATGGTTTCTTTTGCTGTGCAGAAGCTTTTTAGTTTGATATAATCTCATTTGTTTATTTTTCTTTTGGTTACCTGTGCTTTTTGGTTCATATTCATGAAGTCTTTACCCATTCCTACTTCCTAGAGTGCTTCCTCTGTGGTTTTCCTTTGGAGTTTTATTGTCTTAGTATTTATATTTAATTGTTTAATCCACTTTGAGTTGATTTGGGTATATGGTGAAAGGTACGGGCCTAGATACATTCTCCTACATATGAGTATCCAGTTGACCCAGCACTGCTTATTGAAAAGGCAGTCTCTTCTCCAGTATGTAAACTTGCTGCCTTTGTCAATGGCTGTAGGCGTATGGATTGATTTCTTGGTTCTGTATTCTATTCCATTGATCCATGTGTCTGCTTTTATGCCAGTACCATGCTGTTTTGGTTATTATAGCTTTGTAATATGGCTTAAAGCCAGGTAGTATTAGGCCTTCAGCTTTATTTATTTTTTGCTCAAGATTGCTTTGGCTATTCATAGTCTTTTATTGTTCTATATACATGTCTGGATATTTTTTTTCCATCTCAGAGAAAAATGTCATTGGAATTTTGATGGTTATTGCTCTGAATCTGTAGATCACTTTGGGTAATATGGACATTTTCACAATGTTAATTCTTCTGATCCAAGAGTGTGGGATATCTTTCCATCTTCTTGTGTCCCTTTAATAACTCTCAACAGTGGTTTGTAGTTCATTTCATAGGGTAATTTCACATCATTTTTTAGCTTAAATCCAAAGTATTTTAACTTTTTGGTGGCTAATATAAATGGGATAGTTTTCTTGATTTCTTTTTCTGCCTGTTCACTGTTGGAGTATAGAAATGCTACTGATTTCTGTGTGTTGAATTTATATCCTGCAAGTTTTCTAAAATCATTTATCAACTCTAGGAGTTTCTTTATAGAGGCTTTAAGCTGTTCAATATATAGGATCACATCATCTGCAAAAAGGGACAGCTTGACTTCATCCTTTCCAATCTGGATGTCCTTTATTTCTTTCTCTTCTCTGATGGCTCTGACTGGTACTTCCAACACTATGTTGAATAGGAGTGGTGAGATTGGGCATCCTTGTCTACTTCCTGTTTTTAAGGGATGATATTGGCAGTGGGCTTATCATATATGGCTTTAATTATGTTCAGATACGTTCCACCTATACCTAACTTTTACAGAGTCTTTATCATGAAAGAATATTGAATTTTGTCAAATACTTTTCAGCGTCTACAGAGATGATCATGTCTTTTAGCTTTGCTTTTATTGATATGGTATATCACATTTACAGATTTGCATATGTTGAACCAACCTTGCATCCCTGAGATGAATCCCACTTGATCATGGTGTATAATTTTGTGTATGTGTTGCTGTATTCTGTTAGCTAGTATTTTATTGAGGATTTTTGCATCTATATTCATCAAAAATATTGGCCTGTAGTTTTCTTTTTTAGTCGTATCTTTACCTGGTTTTGGTATTAGTGTGATGTTTGCCTCATACAATGAGTTTGGGAGAATGGCCTCTGTTTCAATCTTTTGGAACAGTTTTCAGAAAATTGGTATCAATTCCTCTTTGAAGACTTAGTAGAACTCTTCAGTGAACCCATCTGGTCCTGGGATTTTCTTTGTTGGGAGCCTTTTTATAACAGCTTCAATCTCTTTTATATTTATTGGTCTGTTAAAATTTTCTATATCTCCTGGCTCAGTTTTGGTAGTTTGTATGTGTCCAGAAGTTTACCCATTTCTTCCATATTTTCAAACTTGTTGGCATGTAGTTATTTATAGATGTCTCTAAGTATTCCTTGTATTTCAGCGGTATCAGTTGTAATATCACGTTTTTAATTTCTAATTTTATTGTTTGGGTCTTCTCTCTTCTTTTCTTACTTAATCTTAATAATTGTTTGTCAATTTTATTTATCTTTTCAAAAAGCCAGTTTTTTGTTTCCATGATCTCTTGTTTATCATTTTCCGAGTTTCTATTTCATTCAGTTCTGCTCTAATCTTAATTATTTCTTTCTACTAACTTTTGGTTTGGATTATTCTTGTTTTTCTAGATCCTTACAGGGAAATGTTAGGTTGTTTATTTGCCATCTTTCCATTCTTCTGAAGTAAGCATTTAATTCTATAAATTTCCCCCTTATTACTGTTTTTGTAGTATCTCACAGGTTTTGGTATGATAATTCATTATTTTAATTAGTTTCAAGAATTTTTTTTGATTTCCTGTTTAACTTCTTTTTGGGCCCATATGTCATTAAGTAGATTGTTGTTTAATTTCCATGTGTTTGTATAGTTTCCAGAGTTTTGTTATTGTTTTCTAATTTAATCCACTGTGATCTGAAAAAGTGTATGGAACAATTCAATTTTTTTTAAATTTGTTGGAACTTGCTTTATGACCTAACATGTCATTTATCCTTGAGCATGTTCCATGTTCTTATGAGAAGAATGAGTATTTTGAGGTTGTTGGATGGAATGTTCTGTAGATAACTGCCAAGTCCAATTGGTCTAAAGTAATGTTTAGGTCTTCTGTCTCTCTATTGATATTTTGCCTAGATGAACTGTCCAATGATGAAAGTGGGGTGTTAAGATCCCCTTGTATTATGGTGTTAGTGTCTATCTCTTTCTTTAGATTTAATAGTGTTTGCTTTGTAAATCTGGCTGCTTGAACATTGGGTGTATATATATTTATGATTGTTTTGTCTTCTTGATGGATAGATAATTTTATCATTATATAGTGGCCTACTTTCTCTTTTTATGGTTTTTGCTTTAAAGTCTATTTTATCTGGTATAAGAATAGCTACTCTAGCTTGTTTTTCATTTCTATTTGCATGATATATCTTTTTCCATCCTTTCACTCTTAGTCTATGTGTGTCTTTACAGGTCAAGTAAGTCTCTTGAAGACAGTATATTGTTGGGTCCATCTTTTTAATCCAGTCAGTCTGTGTCTTTGTGATGGGGAATTTAATCCCTTTACATTTAGAGTTATTATTGAAAAGTATTGATTTACTCTGAGCATGGTAGCATCATCAAATAGACTTATATTTCTATTCATGAGGGCTTCACCCTTATGTCCACCTAATAATCCTTCAAAGACCATGTATTAGGGTTCTCTAGTGAAACAGAATCAATAGGATACATTATAATTATATGAGAGGGATTTATTAGGGAGATTAGCTCACATGACTATGAAGAAAAGTTCTATGATAGGCTATCTATAAAGTGGATGCCAGTAGTGTGGCTCAGTCCAAATCCAAGGACCTCAAAACCAGGAAACCTGATGATCTTCTTGGTGTAAGTTCCAACACCCCAAAGTTGAAGAGTCTCGAGCTCTAATGTCCACGGACAGGAGAGAAGAGTGTATCCCAGCTCCAGTAGATCAAGAGAGTGCTTCACCTCTTTCTTGTGTCTTTTGTTCTCTCTAAACCCCCAGTGGATTGGATGGTTTCCACCCACAATGAGGGTGGGTCTTTCCCACCCAATCCAATCATACTCTCATACTAATCTCTGCTGGAAACACCCTCACAGACACACGTAAAAAGATTTATTTACCAGGTTTCTCATCATTCCTTCCTCTAACCAAGTTGACACCTAGAATTAACCTTAACAGGCCACTCTTCCAAATAACTTGGGGATTTGGCTTCAATATATGAATTTAGGACAAACATTCAGTCAATAGCATACTTGTGCACTGAAAACTACAAAACATTGCTTAAATAAATAAAAAAAGGACAGAAATAAATTAAAGAAATCTCATGTTTATGGATTGGGAGATGAAATATTGTTAAAACATCAATACTACCCAAAGTGGTATACCGGTTCAATGCAATCCCTCTCAATATTCCAGTGACCATTCTTTTGCAGAAATGGAAAAACCCACTGTGAGATTTCTATGTTATGTTGACAAACCTGAAATAGCCCAAATATTTTTGTAAAAAAGGAACAAAGTTCAAGGTCTCACACTTCCTGATTTCAAAACTTACTTAAAAGTTATGGTAATCAAAACAGTGTAGTAATAGCCTTAAGACATCTACTAAAGCAACAAAATAGAAAGCCCAGAAAAAAAATCCCCTCACTATATGATCAAAAAAATTTTGCCCATGCTGCCAAGACCATTTGATGGTGACAGGGCAATCTTTTCAAAAAGTGGAATTTGGAAAACTGGATATCCACATGCAGAAAAATGAAATTGGCCCCTTACCTTACACCATATTAAAAAATTTAATTCAAAATGGATCAAAAATCTAATAGTGAGAGGTAAAACAATAAAACCCTTAGAAGAAAACAGGGAAAAAGCTTCATGGTGATATATTTGACAACAATGTTTTAGATATGATACCAAATACATAGGTAATAAAAGAAAAAAAATAGAAAAGTTGACTTCAACAAATTAAAAACCTTTTTACACTAAAGAGCACTACCAACAAAGTGAAGGACAACTAATAGAATAGAAAAATATTTGCAGAGCATATATCTGGTAAGGAATTGATATTCAGAATATGTAAAGAATTTCTACAACACAGCAGCAAAAAATAAAATATCTTGACTAAAAAATCATCAAAAGACTTGAATAGTCATGTCTCCAAAGAAGATTTATGAATGGCCAATAAGCACATGAAACGATATACATTACTAATCATTAGCAAAATGCAAAATTTCCCTAATGATTACAAAACTACAAGATAGCATTTCATACCCATTAGAATGTCTGTTATTGAAACACACACACATACACACACACACACACACACACACACACACACACAAACCAGATCGTAACATATGTTGACAAGGATGTGAAGAAATTGGAAGCTTTGTGTATTGGTGCTGTGAAATGTAACCTGGTGCAGCTGTTGTTGAGGAAGTTATGACAGTGCCTCAACAAATTAAAAATGTAAATTACCATGTGATCTAGCAATTCTAGTTCTGAGTATATGCCCCAAAAAGTGCAAACAGGAACTCAAATACTTATTTGTACACCCATGTTCATATCAGCATTGTTTACACTAGCTAAAATGTAGAAGAAACCCAGGTGCCCATCAACAGATGATGAATATATAAACTATGTTACATTCATAAAATGGAATATTAAATTCTAGCACATACTATAATGTAGATGAACCTTGAAGATGTTATGTTTAAGTAAAATAAGACAGTCACTAAAGGATAAATATAGTATGACTCCACTTATATGTATACCTACATTAATTAATTCTGTAGAGACAAAAAGTAGAATCATGCTTGCCAGAGGCTGGGGCTGGGGAAAGGGGAGTTAGTGTTTAATGGGTCCAAAGTTTCCGTTGAATGTGAAAAATTCTGTAAATGGATGTTGATGAAGGCTGCACAGCAATATGGTTGTATTTACTGCCATAGAATTGTACAATAAAAAAATGGTTAAAATGGACGATTTTGCATTATGCATACTTTACCATAATAAAAAATATTCATTGATAATATGATAAGATATTGAGTGAGAAATTAAATCCAAGGGTGTAAGCAGCATATTTCATAACAGCCAAATGGTGGAAAGAATCCAAATGTCTATCAGAATATGGGTGGACAAACAAAATATGTTATATCAAAACAATGGATGAATCTTGAAAACTTTATGTAAAGTGAATGAAGCCAGTTACAAAAGGCCACATATTCTATTATTATGTTTGTAAAAAAAAATGAAGAAATAAGCTTCATAAAAATGAATATATGCTGTTTAATTATATTTATATAAAATTCTGGGAATTGCAAATTAATCTGTATTGACAGAAAGCATATCGTTGGTTACCTGAATATGGGGAGGAGGGCAGAAAAAAAAGAAATAATTATAATGGGGCATAATTAAACTTTGAGGATGATGGATATGTTGATTACATTGTTAGATGGTTTTGCAGGCATATATATTTCAAACTTTTCAAATTGTGCATTTAAGTACATTTGTTTATTTTGCATCAATTAATGCTAAATAACTCTGTTAAAAAATAAAAATAATTTACTAAAAACAATCCCTAGGCCTAGATGGTTTTACCAGCAAGTTTTAACAAAAATAAATAATGAAGTCCAATTTTATAAATCCATTCTAGAATATTAAACAAAAAACACTCCACAGCTTACTTTATAAAGTCTGCATGTGCAAACTTGATATTCAATTAGAACAAGTGGAGTTTAAGAAAAAAAATACAGGCATATCTCTTTTATAGACATGCATGCAAAAATACTTAAAATATCTTTTAAAATTCAAAACAAAAATATTTGAAAGATGTAACACATTATGTACTCATTGTATTTATCTCAGAATTGCAAATTATTTTAAAATCAGGGATTCATTTAATGTATTTTAATAAATTAACATATTATAGCAGAAAATATATCACCATATTATATGTTATAGTATCAAACACTATCAAAACAATAGTATTTGTTAAAATTCAGCCTCCATTCATCATAAAACTGGTGGTAAAACAAAAGTGGAAAGCAATTATTTTTTATCCTGATAATAGGTATTATTAAAAATTCTCTATGGCAATCATCATATTTCACTGGAAAGTAATTGAAGTCATTTATTTTAATTTCAGGAAACGTGCCTACTATCACTCCTGTTTATCATTGTGCTGTAAGATAAGATAAAGAAAGGTGTAAGAAACAAAAATTATCTCCTATAACTGTTGGCCATTTGTATATCTTCCTTTGAAAAATGTCTATTCAGTTCCTTTGCCCATTTTTTAATTGGATTATTTTATTTTTTACTGTGAAGTTGTTTAAGTTCCTATGTATTCTGGATACTAGTCCCTTGTCAGATATATTGTTTGTGAATATTTTCTTCCATTCTGTAGATTGTCTTTCTGCTCTGTTGATTGTTTCCTTTGTGTGCAAATTTTTAGTTTGATATAATCTCTTTATTTTTTCTTCTGTTGCTTTGTGCTTATTCATAAAGTCTTTAACCAATCTTACTTACTAAAGTGTTTCCCCTATGTTTTCACTTATTAACTTTATTGTTTGGGGTCTTATACTTAAGTTTTTTATCCATTTTCATTTGATTTTGGCATGTGTCAAGAGGTATGGGTCTAGTTTCATTCATTTGCATACACTTGTCCAGTTTTCCCAGCACCATTTATTGAAGAGATGGGCTTTTCCCCAGTGTATGTTCTTGTTGAAAATGCTCAACATCATTAATCATCAGGAAAATGCAAATTAAAATTACATTAGGATACCATCTCACCCCAATTAGGTTGCCTATTATCAAAAAGACTGAGAATAACAAATGCCGGTGAGGATGTGGAGAAAGAGGAACCCTCCTACACTGTTGGTGGGACTCTAAATTAGCACAGCCATTATGGAAAATAGTATGGAGGTTTTTGAAACAACTACAAATAGAACTACTATATAATCCAGCAATTCCACTTCTGGGTATATACCCAAAAGAATGGAAATCATCATGTTGAAAGGATACCTGGACTCCCATGTTCATTGCAGATCTATTTAGAATAGCCAAAATATGGAACTAACTTAAATGTCCATCAGCAGACGACTGGATAAGGAAATTGTGGTATATATACACAGTGGAATACTACTCAGCAATAAAAAATCATGAAATTCTGCCACTTGCAGCAACACGCATGAGCTTAGAAAAAATTATGTTAAGTGAGATAAGCCAAACTAGGAAAGAGAAATAGCACATGTCCTCACTCATAAGTAGGTGCTAAGAAAGAATAAGAAAGAAAGAATGAATGAAAGAAAGAAAAAAAAAAAGAAAAAGGAAAGAACCACAAAAATATGTTGATCTTTCAGAAGCAGAGAACAAATCTGTGGTTACTAGAGTGTGAGGGAGAGAGGCAGAGGGGAGTTGGGGAGAGATTGGGTAAGGAGCATGAAGAATAATTACAATTTGTAGTAATGAACATGATAGTAATATTCATTTGATCAATACATGTTGTACACAAGTGATAGTAGTGAATGTACCCCCAAAATATGTATAATCATTTATGCTTCAACATTAGATAAAGTACAATATATTAAGAACAACAGAAAAGCATAAAATTTTGATTAATCACAGATGATAATAATTTATTTAGAAATATAACAAAATAATCTACAGACAAGTGCTTATAATTAATATGAGAGTTTAGCAAGCTTTCTGAATATAAGATCAATCTACAAAGAAAAATTGTATTTCTGTGAAACAGCAAGTATCTCTTCCTGCAATTATTCAAGTACAGTGTATAGTAACAAAAAATAATTCCTAAGGGAAATTAGAAAATACATGAAAAAAACTTAAAGACAACTTCACCTAATAAGTTGCAGAATGAGAGTAAATGTAGTGCAGGCTATTTCTCATCTCGCTTATCATATAGTCATTCCTTAGCTCAAATTGTGTGTCAGCTGTGGATTATGAAACATCCTTTCCAATTGTTCTGAAGCTTTCCAATCTCAGGAAATGGGACAGGTGGATTTGCTATGTCTCTGTATAATATTTAAGATTTATTTCAATATATTATTATGCTAATTTATTACTAATTTATACTCTTCTTTTTTTGGTGTGGCTAATTTCACTCCTTTTAAAACATGATTAATGGTTTATCCTAAGTTGTCATTATAACAGTATTTAAGAATCAAAAACTCAGAGTGAAATACTGGTTAGGTCAAAAGGAGACTTTTTTTATGAATCAAATGTAATTTCTTCTCATCGTATTTTTGGATGCTAAGTGCTGCATATGGCTTGGGTTTTACATTTTCAAATCAGATTTAATGTTGACTCTAAGATGTGAGAAAAGCAATGTTGAGGTCTACGTAAATAATCATATTTATAAAACTGCAAATACCTTGTGATTATACTTCTAGAGTATAAAAATATTCAATGTCCTTCGAGAAAATAGATATGTTATTCAAATAATAAACAAGCACTGTCTTTTCAATTAGCATTATATCATCTCTCTTTTGTTGACATATTATAGTTTATTTGATATTGTTACTTTTGTCTTTTTCATATTTCTAAGGAGAAATACATTAGGAAGGCAAGATGATATATTAATAAATACAATTCTGTTGCCACATAATAAAAGTTTTCAGTGAATTATAGTGTTTTACATGTGGTACTCAGGGGTACACAATTACCTTAGAGTAGCACACTACTAACATTTGGACTCGCAGAAGAGAGTGACATAGGGTTGACTAGCTGCAAATGTTATCTCATCCTATGCATTCACTCTACCCTGTATATAAAAGCCTTTTTTTTCTTTTATTTTCTTTTTATTGATTATGAGTATTCATGTGATACAAAGCTGATTGTCACCCCTGTGCCCATGATTTGAGGGCCAGATTCATACTGGCTGTATACCCATTACCACAAATTGCGCTTGTACCCCGTGTCCCTAACTCAATTACCCCCAATCTCCCTCCCCCTCCCCCTTACCCCCCACTCCACTTTGTAGCCCAAGGAGTGTTCTCTCCCTCTGCAAGTCCAACGCACTACTGTGGTCTTTCTTTCCTTCCTTTCTCTCTTAGCTCCCACATACGAGTGAGTACATGCGGTATTTAGCCCTCTGTGCTTTGTTTATTTCACTCAACATAAGTTTCTCCAGCCCCATCCCTTTTAAGAAAAACTGTATGAAAAAAGATCAATACAAAGGTAATTTTTAAAGAAATAGCAATTTCATTATTTGAAGTATAGTTGCTTTGTATATACTGTGTCAAAGGAAAAATGATGGCCAGCAAAAGTATAATTTCTAGGGGATATTGATAATTGTGGAAAACAAAATACCAGACTCCCGCAAAACCACTGTTTGAACCACGCAGTATGAACATATAGAGACTGAAAACTCCTTATTGTTCCTTCTTTACTACATGAAAACTCATTAGATTGAAGGGAAATGATACTTATTCTGTGCATTTAGATAAAGATATTTTTTAAATGTTATATATTTAGATTTTACAAAGATTTTTGAGAATTTGGGCTGTATTCTAAAGAATTACTTTGAAAAATAATTTGCCTTTATATAACATTTTCTCAGGACAAACTAATTTCATCTTCAAAGTGATCACATTTGTCTTCATTTCCAAACAGTTGGAGAAGCTGAGGTATAGACACATTTGACATTTTCAAGTATCCTCACTACAGATCTTGGCTACCCAGGAGACTCATTCCTGTAAGAGAAAATATCTTGTACATTGTTGGTCTATCTTTTGTTGTTGTTATTTCTGTGGAGGAAGCAGAGAATTAAAAACACCGAATCTGTAGTCATACTTTATTTTTGCCCTTCTATGACATCAAAGAAATCTTTAGATGTTTCCTTTCAGCTTCTCAAAATCACCATCAGTGCATATTTAATAAGGGAATAAAGGTGTGAAGAAATACAAAACAAATTCTTGCTTCAATTATTATAACAATATAAGAGAACAGCTTAAGTCTATGATGAGTGGATAATTTAAATTTCCATCCTGTTTTTTACTTGCATTTTAATTACTATGTGTATATGTATATATATATATATATTGACAAAGAGTATATGTACAACAGGCATTATAGTTTTTTGCAGTGAAACCATCTGGATCTGGAGTTGTCTTCATGGGAAGGGATGTAAATATGAATTCTGTTTATTTTCATAAATATAAAATATTTCAGTTATCTATTTTTTAGACTACTGTGTTATATTTTGCTTTGCAAGGAATTTATCTACTTAAACTAAGTTGTTAGATTAATTGGAAAAATATTGTTTACAATATTCCCAAGTTTCACTTAAATGGAAGGAATAAGTTCTAGTTATGTATGGTACAGCATGGTGACTATAGTTAATAATAATAACATATTGCACATTTCAAAATTTTTCAGAATAGATTTTAAATGTTCTCAACAAAAAGAAATAAGTATATGAGGTGACAGGTATGTTAATTAGCCTGATTTAATTATTCCAAAAAAATACATGCATCATGACATCACATTGTTACCCATAAATATATACAATTATTTTTTAATTAAAAATAAAATTTTAAAAATACAATTTTTATTTATTATTACCTTCTTATGAATGTGTTTGTTTTTTAAAACAAAAATGACCTTGTTGTATGCACTTCATTTCACAACATGCTGCTCTCATTTAACACATAAACAACAAACTTCAGCTACTATTGACCCACCTAATGATTTTTCCTGTTTGTCCTGTACTTCATTGGGCAGCTGGACCTCCATTTAAGTCACTTCTGCTGTTGAACACTGTAGTTGTTTCCACGGTATGTGTGTATGTATATATGATGTTTGTTTCAATTAACAGCCTATATTTTAAAAACAGTTTAGGTTTCCAGCAAATTTGAGCAAAAAGTGCTATGAGTTCCCATTTACTCTCTCCCCAGTAAAATACTGCCTCCCCTACTATCCATGTCCTATGCAATTGTGTTACATATTTTACAATCAATGAACCAACATTGCCACCTCATCATCAACCAATGTCCATAATTTACACTGGGGTTCAATCTTGGTCTTGTGCATTCTATGGACTTTGACAAATGAATAATGACATGTATCAACTATTATAATACTATACAGAGTATTTGCAGTGTCTCAAAAAAATCCCCTGTGCTCCACCTATTAATACCTCCCTTTCCCCAAGTCCCTGGCAACAGCTGACTTTTTACTGTCTTCATAATATTGCCTTTCTGGAATGTCATATAGTTGGAATTATACAGTACATAGCTTTTTCAGATTGGCTTATTTCACTTATTACTATGCATTTAAGTTTTCATGGCTTGATAGCTCATTTCTTTTTAGCTCTGAATAACATCACATTGAATGAATGTACCACTATTTATTCATCTACTTATTGAAGGATGTCTTGGTTGCTTCCAAGTTTGGGAAATTATGAGTTTTTATGTAAGTATTTGTGTGAACGCAGGTTCAAATAGTTTGGGGAAATACCAAGAAGTGACATTGCTAGATCCTATGGTAAGAATATGTTCAACTTGGCAAGAAACTGCAAAACTGAGGTGTAAGAGGGTTAAGGAGTAATTGGGTAAGTGATACAAAGAATAATTACAATTTATAATGATGAACATACTAATAATATTGACTTGATCATCACATACTGTACACAAATACTAACAGGCAACTCTGTATCTTACAAATATGTATAATCAAAAATAAATAAATTTATAAAAATTTTAAAAAGGGAATTTGCCAAACTATCTGCCAAAGTGGCTGTACCATTTTGCATTCCCATCTGCAGTTAATGAGAGTTTCTTTTGCTTTATTTTCTCAGTAGCATTTTGTTGTCAATGCTTTTGATTTTTTCCATTCTTATCGGTATGTAGTGCTATGTTAACCTTCTTTTAATTTGCTTTATATTCCATTATTATTACATTTAATGTCTGTAGGATTGGTAATAAAGTAATCTTTTTCATTCTTGACATTGGTAATTTGTGTATTTTCTCCTATTTCATTATAAATTTTGCTAGATGTTTGTTTTATTAATATTCCCGGGGAATAAATAGTTATCATTTTGTCTCAATTATATCTCTATTTCCCATTTCATTTGTTCTAGTTATTTTCTTCACTATTTCTCTCCAACTACTTACATTGCATTTAGTTTCCTCTTCTTTTTCAAGAATCTTTAGATGGAAGTTTAGGTAGATTTTAAAATTTCCATGTTTTACAAAATAAGCATTTAGTGTTTTTATATATTTTAGTGTTAGTTTATATTTTTGTTCAAGCACTACCATGGCTACATCTCAAAAGTTGTAAATGCTATGTTTCTATTATTGATTTGAAAATACTTTCTAATTGTTCTTTTGATTTCTTTTTTAACCTTGTGTTGCCTATGTTTGTGTGCAATTTCCAAATATTTAGCATCTCTAGATACATTTTGATATTGAATTGTAAATTAATTGTCAGAGAACATCCTCTGTATGATTTCAAATTTTTATGATTACTTTCCACTTATTTATCGTTTTAATATATGGCCCATTTTAGCAAACAGCTTCGTGTTAATTTTTAATGAATGTACACAGTGCTGTGCAAACACTGCCTAGTTACAAAATATTTTTTTCTACCTGAAAGAAAATCCCAAACCCATTAAGCAGTCACTCTGAATTTCCCTCTTCTTGCAGGCCCTGGCACACACCATTCTACTTTCTGTCCGTATGAGTCTATGTTTTCAGGATATTTTATGGAATCAAGCACTATGTGACCTGTTGTGTCTGTTTTTTCTTACTTAACATAAGTTTTCAAGGTCCATTAACAATGCAGGACGTATAAGTTCTTCATTTTTTATGGCTATTATTTTAATATTTATATATCATACAATTTATTCACTTATTTACCCACCAATGGATATTTGGGTTGTTTCCACATTTTGGCTATTTTTAATAGTACTGCCATTAACATTTGTAGAATACTGTTAGTTTGAGTACCTGCTGTAAGGAAAGTAGAAAAGTTTAGTCAGTATCTCACACCTCACATCTGTTAAAAATAGGCAAGATTCAGCACATTCACCAGAAGCACTATAACACTATAAAAGTAGTGTTTTATAACACTATAAAAGTAGTGTTAACTATGCAAGTGTGCCCATTTACTGATTCAGCATGATTGTTGTAATTATGTAATGCTTGGCTTGTGGCCGCTATTGAGTACTAGGATTATAAAGGTAACTGTTCTGAACTGCTGGTTGGCAGAGCTCACATCTGAGGATAAAGCATGCCTGTCAAGCTCACATTTGAAGGATAAAGTATGTCTACCTTGCATAAAGCTGAGAGAATCTTCTCTCAATTACCTGACTCACGACATGCACAGGAAGGGGTAGAAGTATCTGAGATACAGCCCGACAACTGATGTAGTTTGGCAGTACCTGTGCAGGTAAGGATGCTATGAGACCCTTGGGAGGGGAAAGATATATGGTCACCCTCAAGCCCATGGTACCCAGTGATAGTGTTCCTGTGGACTTGGGCTCCACCAGAAACATGGGACCAAGTGGATGGGTCCCCTGAGAACATAGAGGAAGCTCTCAGGTTATTGAACTCCATGGTGAAAGATGAGGAGTCCCAGAGAATGGCTGGCCTGATGGCCTGGTTGTGGTTTGCTGTACTGTGAGCCAATATAGACCTGACACCCCATGAGGCAGCACAGCAAAAGGCAGACATGCTGGAGAATGAAGTACAGCAACAGGTCACCCCCGTTCCTGAAGCTGAGGACGATGACGACCCTGGAGGTGACTTGGGAGAACCTGTGCATCTCCTGACAAGACATGTTGTTCATCAGAAAATGAAACAGGAACAGCCCATGGGACTGGGTGGAGTACCACTGGGCATCCTACGAATGACCCAATATACCCCCTATGTTCCCTATACTCAAGCTGAGTTGGTTGATTTAGGGAAACTTTTTTGGCAGAAATAAGGTGAGTCCCTAGCTGTTTGATTCCTATGTTTGTGGGACCTAGGGGTGGATGGCATAATGTTCTTTGGCGAAGAGATAAAAAAGCTAGCCTCTATCACCGTGCACACATCCCTGTGACAGCAGTTATAGAATAGCTGCAGATATACCCAAGGGAATGCTAACTATTTATTGGTGGAATGAGTGAATGCAGCATTGTGGACCATGTGGATGAATGCTGGAGAACTGCCTGAAACTGTGAGTAAAAGGCAAACATTTGCCGAGTTAGTTCAAGTAATTCAGGAGTTGAGGATACAATAGGACATGTTTAATGTGGGCCCAGATGATGAAGGCTTTACAGGTGGTATGAGAGATGCAGTGTTACAAAATACTCCATCAACATCTTTTGGGTCACTGGTAGCCATACTGGGCCCACGTGTATGGCCTTGTGAGGCACCAGGCCAGGTAAGCACTGTGAAGGCATTGAGTAGACTTATGGCCAGGTATAGTCTTTTGAAAAGGGGATTAAGGCTGTCTGCCAGTCCCCCATCATTGAAGGGATGGACACCTCAGCTGTGGCCGACAGTCAGGATCCTAAATGAGGGACCCTGCAAGGGCAGGCCCTCTCCAGTGGAGGCTCTGTTGCAAAGAGCTGCAGCACCTATGCAATTGCAGGTTACTACTAAAGCTGATCTTTAGAAACCTGGATATGGTAAGAATGGAAATAATAACTTACCAGCCCCAACCTGTTTACAACAGGGGCAGACAATACAGTGAGGATTGCCTTGGAAAATAGAAGCCCCACATGTACTCTGGGTAGGCCTAATTGGACCTTGGGGTAGAGGATTAGAAGAAGACTTACAAGTCTCACCTTGGCTAATGAATACCTGACCTCCCCAAGTAAAGGTAACATGTTCTGGAACAGAGAAATGCTCTATTTTATTAATTAATTAATTATTTATTTATTTATTTATTTATTTATTTATTTATTTTTGTCTTTTTTGTGACTGGTAAGGGGATTGCAACCCTTGGATTGGTGTCACCCACACCGCACTCAGCCAGTGAGCGCACCGGCCGTCCCCATATAGGATCTGAACCTGCGGTGGGAGCACCGCTGTGCTTCCAGTGCCACACTCTCCCGAGTGAGCCACGGGGTCGGCCCAGAAATGCTCTATTTTAAAAGGTACATTTATACTATCATTGTGGCCAATTATGAGTTGCCCTATACTGTTACATATAAAGCCTGCAGATTCAACAGTGTTAGCTGATAATGTGTGGTATCATAAACCAGGTAAGACACCTGTTCCTGCAACTATTCTTTCTCAAGATGATAAGTTAGCATGTGTTATGCCAGAGGGGTAAGAAATCCCTCTATTGGTGCCAATAACTCTTTTGTCTTTTTGCCTATAGTCTTGTGGCTGCTAATACCATAGTCAACTGGGCACATATGTATGCATGTGTGGCCCAATGTGTCTGCTTGCTGGATATGCACCGAGTTTCCTACTAGTGTGGCTGCAGGATTCCTGTGGAAAATCATTCCGATGACTACTGTTAATTGGACCTGGTTTGACCAGATTTTTTCTCACGACCCCATATGAAATACTACTAAATATCATATTGGAAAATAAGTAAAAGCCCACCTGAATGTTAGTAAGCCTTGGGAGGGATATAGTGTATGGGATGGACTTTCATGTCTGATAGCTGAAAGAGCAGAGTTTCAGAGTCAAGCAGCTAGGTGTGTGGAATGTACCATAGGTACAGAGATAATAGGCTGGATTTCCAGTCCCCAATATCAAGAGATAATTCATGATACCATGAATAGATCTAGTACTGTAGTAATGTCAGTACCACAAGGAACATTGTGGGTATGTGGATGCTATGGATGGCCATATCTCCCACAAAACTTGGCAGGTAGATGCACCTGGGGTACACCTTACCTGCTGGCCTCAGTGTATACAACATCAGGTCGGTGTCCCTCTAACTGGGAAACTTTTAAGCCTAGGTACCAAGTAAAATGTACCCCCTGGTGGTATTATCCATTAGCTTTTTTTGTGCCACAAGGAGCTGCTTTAGTGTCTGAGCAGCAAATAACTGCATTAGCTGACCATATTGCTAGAGCTTTGAATCAGACTCATTACATTTTTAACTCTTTTAGATCAATAATTGTATCAGATCAGAAAAGTGGTTTTGCAAGGCTGGCCCCATAGCTCACTCAGGAGAGTGCAGCACTGGCAGTGCCGAGGCCGCGGGTTTGAAACCTATATAGGGATGGCCGGTGTGCTCACTGGCTGAGCGTAGTGCAGACCACACTGTGCTGAGGGTTGCGATCCCCTTACCAGCCAAAAAAAAAAAAAGTGTTTTTGCAAAACCAAATGGCTTTGGATATGATAATGGCCTCCCAGGTAGGCCCTTGGAGGCCGTGCACCCTCCTTGGAACAGAATGTTGTGTGTATATCCCTATTATCATAATGTTACTCAGGCTTTGCAGCAGTTAACTGGTGAGATTCATGCTGTTCAGAGAATAACTGGAGACCCCTTCCAGGAATGGTGGGCCAATATGTCATCTTCCTGGAGATGGACATTCGCTGATCTGGGAGGGAGCACTTGTATTTTAGTAGCATGTTGCTGTATCCTACATTGCTGCTGTGGCCTATGAATGCAAGGGTCATCTATCCTTGCTAGGGGAACATGAAGAAGATCAAATGTGCAGATTGTATGTTGAGTGACCCTGAAGGGGTGGATTGTAAGGAAAGCAGAAAAGTTTAGTCAGGATATTTTGCCTCACATCTGCTACAAATGGGCAAGATTCAGCACATTCACCAGAAACAAGTTAAAAAGTAGTGTAACTGCCTATCTGTGCCCATTTACTGATTCAGCATGATTGTTGTAATTAGGTAATGCTTGGCTTGTGGCTGCTATTGAGTACTAAGAGTATAAAGGTAACTGCTCTGAACCGCTGATTGGCAGAGCTTGTGTCTGAGGATAAAGCATGCCTGTAAAGCTCACATCTGAAGAATAAAGTATGTCTATCTTGCATAAAGCTGTGAGAATCTTCTTTCAATTACCTGACTCATGGCCTGCACAGGAGGGGGTAGAGGATCTGAGATCCAGCCCAACACCTGCTCTCCATTCTCTGGATACATACCTAGGAGTAGAATCACTATGTCAAAAGGTAATTTTGTGTTTAACAGTTTTAGAATCTGCAAAACTGTTTTCCACAGTGACGGCACCATATTACATTCTCACTAGCAATGCATGAGGGATCCAATTTCTCCACATCCTCACCAACACCTGGTATGTTTTATTTTTCTATTACAGCTATCCTAGTGGGTGTGAAGTGATACTATTGTGATGAGATGCCACTATACACATTCTATGATTCCTCGAATCAAAAAGTCAGATACTGATTAGTGTTGGCAAGAATGTAGAAGACCCAACTACAGCTCGGGCAACACACTGACAGTTTGTAAAATAATTAAAAATAGAGTTGTCATATGACTCAGCTTTTCCATTTTTAGGTATATAACCAAGAGAAATGAAAAAAATAAGTCCACAAAAAAACATGTACGAGCTCGTTTCAAGCAACTTATTTCATGACAATGAAATGGTGGAAAGAATCCAAATGAATGGAAAAACAAAATGTGTTATATCCAAACAATAGCTCAACCTTAAAAACATTATGCAAATTGAATGAAGCCACTCACAAAGGCCACAGATTATATCATTCCGTTTATAAAAAATATGCACAAGTGATAAATATATAAAGATAGAATATATATTAGTGGTTGATTAAGGCTCTGGTTGATGGTCTGAGGAGGGAGTGATAGCAAAAGTTAGGGGTTTTCTTTTTGAGGTGATGAAAGTATTCAAAATTGACGATTGTAACATTTGCAGATATGAGTAAATATACTAAAATTTGTGGAATTGTGCACTTTAAATAGACAAGTTTTATGATGTGTGAATCTTTTCTCACTGAAGATACTTAAAAAATACAAGGGGAAAAAAACATTCTTAGTGCTTGCTAGACTGAGTTGCAGGCATCCCTACTCAGACCTGGACATGCACCTAGTGCTTAGTATCTCTCCATCCAAAGGGAAGGGTAGTGAGACTGTGTGTGTGTGTGTGTGTGTGCGTGTGTGTGCATGTGCACACGTGCGTGCGTGTGTGTGTGTGTCCCCCATGCAGCAGCTGAGCAGAACAGAGAAGGCAGTTCTCTGGGACAAAACAACAGTTTTCAGCTTCACTTTATTCTAAAACTAAGCCTCTGCTGTGCATTCAAAGGCTCATCAGAGCTATCTGTAGATGTAATAGCCTTCCTCTGCTTAATGTCTCACCAAGTAGGGAGTACTGGTGGCTCAGAGACCCCACCCCTCTGATGATCACTAAGGACAACTGTTGCCATGGCTACATTGTTACATAAAAGGCAGTCATCACTAAAATTGCCTCAACAGGCCCTGGCACACCAGAAGGGAGACAGGATTCATGGGTTGAGGAGGGGCATTTGGGTGGATTGGGGACAGTCTGCTACCTCTGCCTGGGGGACAATCTGAGAAACATGGAATCCCAAAAGTGCCTGTTTTCTCACAGAGTGGCCTAAAAGTTCTTTATTCCAGTGAAGTCCAGAAAAGCACGATACAGACATGTTTGATCCACACATATTAGATGTTCCAGATGTGATTTTAGACACCGGCTCTGGAGTCTGCAAATCAGGCCTGTCTGGAGAGATTGGACCCAATCATGTCATCAGCTCTTTCTTGGGTCATCCTAAATTCAACATGCCATCAGCAAGAGACAATACAAAGAAGTGCTCTATGGGGGGAGCAGCCTCGCACAGTTACAAGGCCTTTTATTTGCACTACCCCATTGTGCGTGGACTGATAATGCATTGGAATAATATGGAGAAACTCTGGGAGCATATTTTTGAGAGGAAGCTGGGGGTAAAACCCTGTCAACAGCCTGTACTCATGACTGAGCCCTCCTTGAATCTACTGGAGATTCAGGAAAAGACTGCAGAAATGATGTTTGAGAACTTCAATGTGCCTGCTTTTTACCTGTCCAACCATGCAGTGGTAGCACTCTATGCCTCTGCTTGTGTCACAGGCCTGGTGGTGGACAGTGGGGATGGGGTCACTTGCACTGTCACCATCTTTGAGAGTTACTGCCTGCCTCATGCAGTCACCAAGATCTGCGTGGTGGTTGGGTGGGACATCACAGAGCACCTCACCCAGCTCCTCTTTGCTAGTGGATGTATCTTCCCTGGAACACTCGATGAGGCCTTGGTGGATGACATCAAAAAGAATCTGTGCTATGTTGCCTTGGAGCCAGAAAAAGAGCTATGCAAGAGGCCTGTGGAGATCCAGATGGAATACAGATTGCCAGATAGGAATGTTATACAAATTGGGGCAAAGCCGTACCAGGTGCCTGAGGATCTTTTTCTGCCTGACCAGCTGGGCATCCACAACCTGGGTCTCTCGAAAATGGTCTTTAGCAGCATCATGAAGTGTGACAGGGACATCCAGAAGAAACTTTTTGCACAGATTGTGCTGTCTGGGGGCACCACTCTCTTCCCTGGGCTGGAGGAAGGGCTCATGAGAGAAGTGGAACAGCTGGCTTTCAAAGGGACCCCCATCAAGATCACGGCTTCTCCTGACAGATGTTTCTCTGCCTGGATTGGTGCATCTGTCATGACCTCTGTGAGCATTTTCAAGCAGATGTGGGTCACCTCGGAAGATTTCAAGGAGTTTGGAGCATCTGTGGTTCATAGAAGATGCTTTTAAAGATCCCTGAACACACAAGAAAGCTCAAAGTGACAGATTAGAAGAGTACCAGCAGGAGGTGACGTTGTCTCTTGGGCTTCAGCAGGATGTTCAATAAAAGAGTTTTGCCATTTCAAGTTTCAGTTTATTCTTGGTAGCACCAGAGTAATTTCTCATTTTTGTAGTACATTTTAAATGGTTCTATTCTATGCTTCTTGTCCCATAGACCTTTTAAGCAGACATTTTTTTTTTCTTAAAAAGCTTTAAGTTGGAGCCGACCCCATGGCGCACTCGGGATAGTGTGGCGCTGGGAGCACAGCGACGCTCCCGCCGTGAGTTCGGATCCTATATAGGAATGGCCAGTGTGCTCACTGGCTGAGCACGGTGCGGGCAACACCAAGCCAAGGCTTGTGATCCCCTTACCAGTCACGAAAAAGACAAAAAAATATGCTTTAGGTTGTTTGTTGAGGCTTTGTCCTCACAAGGTTTTAGTAAAGGTGTCTGGGCATGAGGCCGAGATGCTTGATTCAGTAGGGTCACTAGAATCATCATTTTAAACCAGTGTCTTAAGTAATTTTAATAGACACTGTTACCAGGAGACACAATCACCGAGAGAGATGTGGGACGGGGAAGGGAGTGAAGCAAAAGCAGGACAGCCAGCCCGTTCTCGTTCTTAGGGCTCAACAAGCCCTTTCACTGCATTGGTCTTTAGTTAGCACCATAGGGCTCTTGTTCTCTTGGTATAAGATTAAGCATTAAATAGAATTAAGAAAAGAGTTGGGCACAAAAGTCACCATTTGTTTAAGGCTCTCTAAACTCAGGGCCATGCTTACAGTTGGGGCATTAAAAATCAATACCTCTACTGGATTATTAATTTGTTTGATTGTGTTTACTTTTATATAATATTCTGTTAAGGATAAAATACTGGAAACAATTAATGGGAATCAACAAGGTAATTGTGGAATAAATTATGCATAAACATATTTTTTTCATTAATTAAGTGTTTTTTCTCATTAATTTAGTATTATTTCCCCAATGTATTATTGGGAGAGAAATAAAAAATGCAGAGAAGTCTTTAATACTATTTGTTTACTTTGGCGATCAAAACAATGGTCCTTTCCCACTATGCTTAGAAATCATATTTATATGTCTATGTTAATTTGTATGTACATATATAAGTAAATGGGTGCTTTTGTAGAACTATAAGCATTTCATCAAATATACAGAACAATAAATACCCTGGTGTTTACACAAATTGTTGAGCAAGAATGTAATGAGAGGTACTGCAACGTGGAAGAAAAGTGGGCGATGAAAAAGAAAGGGTCAAGGATCATGTTAAAAAAATCAGCCTGAATGAAATAAAACCATTTATCTGAAAAGAAAACATCCTATTATGCACATGTCTTCCCAACTCTATGCTCAGGGATGTCACATCATTAGCTTGAAAACAGCCACACAAATTTTTCAAGCACTACAAATCAGTATATATCAGCTCTTTATATTTATTTGAGAGAGGTAGTTTAACAGCTTGTCTTTGTTTATATATAAGTCATCAAAACCACAGTGCAGTAAGAAGAAAGTGGTATGACACTTTCAAAGAAAGCTAGAACATCATTACTGTCAGTATAAAATTATATACCCAGAAAAACTATTTTAAGTAATTTATGCTAAAAAAAAAAAGATATTTTCTCACAATACCTGAAAGTGTTTGCTATCAACAGACCATTTTAGCAAAGAATATTTTATTTGATTATTTTAAGGCATGTAGAAACAATCCCAGGATAAGATGTATAACACGTAAGAATAAATTATGAACATTAAAAAAAAATGTTCAAAACGGGTGTAAATTTAAAAATATTGACTGTACAAGTTTTTAGGTCTAAAATAGACAATGAAAATTCTGTAATACATAATGATATAAATTATGAGTCCTGGATGAGTTTTAAATCCTTGAATACACTTGCAGTATTCAGAAAAAATACTAATTAAATTTAGAATCTTTATGTCACAACTGAATAAACTTTGCTTGCAAAAGCCTTTACAAAAGCATAAAAATACTTAAATAACTCCTGCATTTGGAAATATTAAATGATGCTGATAAAGAGCTAATGGGTGAAACAATTGTAATAAAAATCACAAACTAGTTAAAAGTTAATAGTAACAAAGTGCTAGATGTAAAGAACTGGACTACAGCTAAGGTTAGAATTAGTAAGAAATGTATAGATAGTCTTGGCTCATGTCAACAATATGATGAAATAGGAGGACACCAGCCTCACTCACCAACAGAAAATTACTAATAAAAACTATTCCAAGACAAGAATACCACCCTGAATTTTCCAGAATTCATCCCCCTGGGACTGCAGAAGTGAGAAAAGCTGTGACTGGTAAGAAGAATGGTCGTCTGAGACCATGCCACCTCCTCTCCCAAATGGGCATAACACAAATCACAGAGAATTCCCCTGTACTTGTGGTCTCTGAGGTGGTAGGTGGGAATTAGGGGTGGGCTCTTCTTCTCTGCATAGGTCTAGGTATCATCACAGGAAGCCCACTTCAGTTCCAGCCCACAGGAAGCACTGGAAATGTAAGTAGACTGAACTACACAGGGTGAATTAGAGAAAAAGAGTGAGGTCGCTGATCACAGCAACTGGCACCTGGATCATGACAGCTGCTCTGCCTTCCAATCAGTGCGAGCACTATGCTTAGAAGACTGGCTGGTATCATCACATTGCAGAAGGCACAATCCACAGGTATTATAGGCCAGAGTCTCTGGCTGAATTTCCCTCATAACACAGGTTCTCCTGTGGAGCCTTCTCTTGACCTGGAAACTACTAAAAGGTCAGTGATTAAGTTCTAGTACTCTCGATAATTCTTCCCCAGTGCCAGAAACAACTAGAGGACAGTGTTTAAGATCCAGTGTAGACTTTAAGTTCCACTGCTCAAAATAAGTCTTCCCCAGACTAGAAAATAAAGGCAGGCCAACAATTTAGTTCTGGTACAGCGTTTACGTTCTGGTGCTTGCATTAAATCTTCCCCAGACCTGGAAAGAGCTGCAGGTCAGTGATTAAGTTCTGGGGCCGCATTTAATTTCCGGTACTCACTAAAAATCTTCCTCAGAATAAGAAGCAACTGGGCCGGCCCGGTGGCACACTGCTACAGTGCGCTGCTTGGGAGCATGGCGGCACTCCTGCCGAGGGTTCGGATCCCACATACAGAACGGCCGCTCACTGGCTGAGCGAGGTGTGGGCACAACACCGAGGGTTGCGATCCCGTTGCCGGTCCCAGTCCGGTACGGGC
>NW_007732748.1:86857-109642 GCF_000696425.1 Galeopterus variegatus
AAAAAAAAAAAAAAAATTAGAAGCAACTGCAGTCCCAAGATTAAATTCAAATATTAAATAGCAAAGATCGAACAATACCAGAAATCACATGCAAATGTCAGAAAAAGTGGCCATCTCATCAAATGTGCAATCAACACTGTAAAGACACAAAGACTGCGAAAAATCAGAAAATGTTACACCACAAAAAGAAAGCAATTAAGCTCTAGAAATGGACCCAGAAGAAACAAAGATTGATGAAATTACTTACAAAGAATTCAGATGATCATTTTAAAACAAATTGGAGGAATCAAAAGAAAATACAATATAAAATTAAGTAAAATTTGTAAAATAATTTATGAATAAAATGAGAAAATTGACAAAGAAATATAAATAATAATTTAAAAAACTAATATTCCAAGGTCAATGGTTCAGATCCCTGTTCCAGCCATCTGCCAAAACCAAAACAAAACAAAAAATCGCCTCATGTTCATAGTGAATAATCTTTCTTTTATACTACTGAGTTAAACTTGATAGTATTTTTTTGATAATTTATATGTATGTATTTATAAGAGATACTGATCTTTAGTTTTCTTTGCTTGAACTGTCCTGTCTGGCTTCATTATTATGGTAAATTTGGACTCAGAATGAGTTCAGTAATGCCCCCTCATCTTCAATATTGTGGAAGATTTTTAGATGGATTGATGTTAATTCATCTATAAATGATTGAAAGAATTCACTGGTGAAGCTATCTAGTCCTGAATTTTTCTTTATTGGGAGGATTTTGATTGGTGCTTCAATCTTTTTGGTAATTTTACATGGAATAAGATTTTTTATTTCTTTTTTAGTCAATTTTGTTAGTTTTTGTGTTTCTAAGAAATAGTACATTTCCTCCACCCTGAAGTGTTTCCTCTATGTTTTCTGTCAGCAATTTTATGTTTCACATCTTATACTTAAAACTTTCATCAATTTTGAGTTAATTTTGATATATGGCTAGTAGTGAAGGTGTAGTTTCATTCTTCTGCATATTGATGTCCATTTTTCCCAGCACCATTTCCTGAAGAGGCTGTCTTTTTCTCAATGTATGTTGTTGTTGCCTTTGTCAAGTATCAATTGGTTGTAACTATGTGGGTTGATTTCTGGGTTCTCTATTCTGTTCCATTGCTCTGAGTGTCAATTTTATGTGAGAACCATGCTGTTTTGGTTACTATAGCTTTGTAGTATAGTTTGGAGTCAGGGAATATTATGTCTCCAGATTTTCTTTATTTGTTTGTTTGTTTGTTTATGCTCAGGATTGCTTTGGCTATTTTCAGTCTTTTGTTGTTCCATATTAGGATTTTTTTTTCTGTTTCTATGAAGAATGATATTGTTATTTTGATGGTGATTTCATTGAATCTGCAGATCACTTTGTGTAGTATAGACATATTCACACTGTTGATTCCTCCAATAAAAGAGCATGGAATGTCTTTCCACATTTTTGTGTCTTGAATCTCTTTCAGTAGTTATTTGTAGTTCTCATTGTAGAGATCTTTAACCTTCTTGGTTAATTTGATTCCTAAACTTTTTGGTGACTATTTTAAATAGGCTTCCTTTATTGATTTCTTTCTTTCTTTTTTTTTTTTTTTTTGTAATTCATTTTTGGATAATAAAGATTCTACTGACTTCAGGGTGTTGATTTTGTATCCTGTTACATTACTGAAATTGTTAATCAGCTATAAGAAATTTTTGGTAGAATCTTTAGGATTTTCTGTTTATAGGATCATGTCATCTGCAAGAGGGACAGTTTGACTTCATCTTTTCCAAGGATTGGGCAAAAACTTTATGAATAAGATCCTTAAAGCACAAGCAACAAAACAACACAAAAATATGTGGAATTATGACAAACTTAGCTTCTTCACAGCAAAGAAAACAATCAACTGAGTGAAAAGACAATCTACAGAATGGGAGAAAATATTACATATTATACATCCAGCCAGGGATTACTATTCAGAATATACCAGGAACTTAAACAACCACACAGTAAAAAACCAAATAACCCAATTAAAAAAAATGGACAAAGGAACTGAATAGACATTTTGCAAAGGAAGACACACAAATGGATGACACATACTTGATAAAATTCTCAAAATCACTAATCATCAGAGAAATGCAAATCAAAACCACAATGATGTATCATCTCTACCCAGTTAGACTGGCTTTAATCAAAGTCTGAGAGTACCAAATACTGGCTAAGATCTGGAGAAAGAGGTACACTTCTACACTGTTGGTGGGACTGTAAATTAGTATAGTCACTATGGAAAACAATATGGGGGTTTCTCAAACGACTACACATAGGTGTACCATGTAGTCCAGCAATCCCACTTCTGGATATATACCCAAAGAAATGGAAATCATGTTGAATGGGTCCATACAGTCCCATGTTCATTGCAGCTCTATTTACAAAAGCCAACATATGCAAACAAACTAAATGTCCATCACTGTACAACTGGATAAGGAAAATGTGGTATATATACACAATGGAATACTACTCAGCCATAAAAAGGAATGAAATTCTGCCATTTGCAGCAGCATGTATGATCTTGGTGAAAACCATATCAGGTGAAATAAGCCAGGCACAGTGGAAAAAATACTGCATGTCCTCACTTATAAGTGGGAGCTAAGAGAGAAAGAAAAAAGGGAAAAAAGACTACAGTAGTGTGTTGGATTTGCAGAGAGAGATGACAGAACTAGTGGTATTGCGGGTTGGGGAGAGAAGGGAAAGGTGTTTTGGGATAGTTTGGGTGGGGAGCAATTTGTAAACTGCAATTTGAAGTGGTGGACATGCTGATAGTGTTGATCTATTCACCACATCTTGGTCACAGGTGGTGATGGTCAGCACTGTGCCTCATGTATATATATAATCAATTAATAAAAGGCCCTTCCACAATCTCATGGATCTTTGTCTCTCCCTTGCTGAGCTCATTGTTCTCTACAGCTCCATGTCCTCTGCTCAGTTAGGCACAGGTGGCTTTGTTATATCCTCTGTCACTTTGTGACCTGCGGGTCTTCAAAGATCCACAAGAATGACACAGGACAACCCAGAGGCCTTGAAATGCTTGTTGACAGCAATTCAAAAATGCACTGAGATTTGAGAGGCCCTGCTGGAGCAGCAGCAACTAGGCAGCCCACATGGGAACCCAGGCTGGTGAAGACTCACCCCCAAGAAGTCTACCCCACTGCCACAGAGGCCCCACTGGAGTGATGGTTAAATGTGCATCAGCAATATTCTCTGCCAATGTTGCAGTCACCAATGCAGAAAATGTGGGCCATGACAGTCTTCATCACATCATCTTCTGCTATAAGGAAGGCTTGCTGCTAATGAAGCAAGCACCACTGTCTCATAAGTGTCCTGGTGATCACTCATCAGCATAGACGGAAGGAGCATCACCAGTAGAGCCCAGGGAAAGAGGAAAGAAAAAAGAGAAAACCCATCCAGAGTCACCCACTCAAATTGAGGAGCACTATTATAGCACAGTGAAATCAATAGAGTCAGGGTGAGCTAGGCAGGGTGCCAAAAGTGCTACCCAAGAACACTCACTATAACCTAAGAGTGACAAGACTCAAAGGTACTATCCCCCACTATTTGATAGCTTGGCCATATCTTAATGAACTAATGGTACCAACCTCAGCAAAGAAATAATATTTCCTAAGGACTAGGTCACAGAGGCACTCTCACACAACACCAACATTGAATTCAGCCAAAATACCTACACAGAGACTACACTACTGTGTTTACCTAGATCCAGTACTAAAACACCCCATTCAACCATCATTATAAAACACACCTGCAAGAGGAACTCCTTCTCTGCTAACCCCACTTCAGAGTAACAGAAAAAGTAACTTCTCTACCAGATGACTAAACAACAATGGAGAGATACTAAAAATTTTTTTAAAAAAAAGAAAATATGACAACACCAAAGGAATGTAATAATTCTCAAATACCAGATCCTATAGAACAAGAAGTCCTCAAAATGACTGACAAGAAATTTCAAGCAAAAATTCTAAGGAAACTCAATGAGATACAAGAAGACTCAGTTAGACAACACAACAAAATGAGAAAAAGAGTACAGGCCCCAAAGGAGGAAATGTACAAACAAATCAACACCCTGAGAAAGAATTAGTAGAGCTTGTGGAGCTGAGGGATTCATTGGACAAAATAAAAACCACAACACAGAGCTTAAACCGCAGGCTAGAACAAGCAGAAAAGAGAATTTCTGATCTTGAAGATGACCTGTTTAAAATAACACAGGCGGGGGGGGGGGGGGAAGAAAAACAAATTTAAAAAATTGAAGAAACTCTAAGGGAGATAGCAGACACCCTTAAATGCTCAAATATCTGAATCATGGGTATTCCAGAAGGAGAGAAAAAAGGAAAAGGTGTTGAAAACATCCAATAAAACAATAGCAGAAAAATTCCCATGTATAAAGAGACATAGATCTCTAGAAACAGGAGGCTCAAAGATCCCCAAACATATTCAACCCAAAAAAGTCCTCCCCAAGACATGTTGTAGACAAATTGGCAAAACTGAAAGACAAATAGAGAATCTTAAAAGCTGCAAGAGAAAATTGTCAAGTCACTTTTAATGGATCATCTATCAGACTAACAGCAGACTTTTCATCAGAAACCCTAAAAGACACAAGAGAGTGGGATTATATAGTCAACATACTAAAAGACAGCAATTGCCAGCCAAGAAAACTTTACCCAGGAAGTCTATCCTTCCAAAATGAAGGACAAAGAAGCTGCAAGAGAGAAGCGTCATGTCACCTATAAGGGAGCCCCTATATACTAACAGCAGACTTTTCATCAGAAACCCTAAAATCCTGAAGAGAATGGAATGATATTCAAAACACTAAAAGACAACAATTGCCAGCCAAGAATACTTTACCCAGAAAGGCTGTCCTTCCAAATGAAGAACAAATAGTATATTTTTCAGACAAACAATAACGGTGGGAGTTAATCACCACATGACAAGCCTTACAAGAAATTCTTAAGGGAGTACTTTGCCTGGTACCTGAACAACAACCATCAATACCATGAATACTCAAGAAAGAGCAAAACTCACAACTAAAACAAAAATGCAAACAATAAAGAGAAAAGAAGTTTATCTTTCATCTGAAGGAACCAACAAACAAAGAAGACAAACAGTAAATCAGAAAAACAGGAACACATGATATTCAAAACATCCAAAAAAAAAATCAATGAAATGCCAGGAATAAATCAACACCTTTCAATAATAACTCGTAATGTAAAAGTGTTAAACTCCCCACTCAAAAGGCACAGACTGACTGATAGGATTAAAAAGATGAACTAAACAATATGCAGTCTTCCAGAGACTCATCTCACCTGTAAAGACACACATAGCCTAACACTGAAAGAATGGGAAAACACATACCTTGCAAATAGAAACAAAAATGAGCTGGAGTAGCTATTCTTATATCAGATAAAATAGACTTTAAACCAAAAACCATAAAAAGAGATGAAGAAGGCCACTATGTAATGATAAGGTATCTATCTGGCAAGAAGATATAACAATCGTAAATATATGCACCCAACACCAGAGCAAGCAGATATATAAAGCAAATACTATTATACCTAACAAAAGAGATAGACATTAATACCATAATAGTAGAGGATCTGAACACCAAAATCTCAACAGTGGACAGATCATCTACACAAAAAATCAACAGAGAAACACTAGATCTCAACAACCCTTTAGAAAAATTGAGACCAAGACTGGCAGACATCTAGAGAACATTATATCCAACAACCTCATAATATTCATTCTTCTCGTCAGCACATAAAACATTATCTAGGATAGACCACATGTTAGGTAATAAATCCAGTCTCAATGAATTCAAAAAATGTGTAATTATTCCATATATTTTTTCATAACACAATGTATTGAAACCAGAAATCAATAGGAAATGACTTTCTGGAAACTATACAAATACATGGAAATTTAACAGTATTCTACTTAATAACCTATAGGTCCAAGAATAAATTAAACAGGAAATCAAAAAATTTATTGCAACCAATAAAAGTAATGACATATCATATCAAAACCTGTGGGATACTGCAAAAGCAGTACTCAGAGGGAAATTTATTGCAATAAATGCTTACTTCAGAAGAATGGAATTATGGCAAAGAAACAACCTAACATTTCACTTTAAAGAACTAGAAAACCAAGAACAATCCAAAGCAAAACTAAGTAGTCTTAAAGAAGCAATTAAGACCAGAGCAGGACTAAATGAAATAGAAACCCCAAAATTGCACAAAAAAAACAATGAAACAAAAAGTTGGTTTTTCAAGAAGATAAATAAAATTGGCAAGCCATTAGCTAGACTAACTAAAAAAAAAGAAGATAGAAGACACAAATGACAAAAATCAAAAATGAAAAAGGAGATATTACAAGTGATATCTTGGAAATACAAAGAACAGGAATGAGACAAAGATACCCACTCTTGCCACTCCTATTTAACATATTATTGGAAGTATTAGCGAGAGCAATCAGGCAAGAGAAGAAAATAAATGGCATCCGGATTGGAAAGGATGAAGTCAAACTGTCTCTGTTTGTGATGATGAAATCCTATATATAGAAAAGCCTAAAAGCTCTACAAAAAAACTCGTAGAGTTGATAAACGATTTCAACAAAATGGCGGGATACAAAATCAACATGCAAAAAAGCATAGTATTTCTATACTTACACAATGAACTAGCAGGAAAAAAAATTAAGAAAGTTAACCCATGTATAATAGTCACCCAAAACATAAAACATTTAGTAATAAAATTAACTAAGGATGTGAAAAATCTCTATGATGAGAACTACAGATCACCACTTAGAGAAATTAAAGAAGACACAAGAAGGAAAAATATCCCATGCTCTTGGATTTGAAGAATTAACATTGTGAAAATATCCATACGACCCAAAGTGATTTACAGATTCAGCATAATCCACATCAAAAATCCAATGACATTCTTCTCAGAAATGGAAAAAACAATTCTAACATTCATACGGAATAACAGAAGACCAAGAATAGCCAAAGCAATCTTGAGTAAAATAAATTAATAAATAAAGCCAGAGTCATAACACTACCTGACTTTAAACTCTACTACAGAGCTATAGTAACTGAAACAGTGTGGTCCTGGCATGAAAACAAACACACAGACCAGTGGAGCAGCATACAGAAATGAGAAATCAACCCATACACCTACAGCCATCTGATCTTTGACAAATGCACCAAGAACACACACTGGGGAAGAGACTGACTCTTCAATAAATGGTGCTTGGATAATTGGAAATCCATATGTAGAAGAATGAAATTAGACCCATACCTCTTACCATATGTTAAAATCAACTCAAAATGGACTAAAGAACTCAATATATATCCTGAAACAATAAAAATCATAAGAGAAAATATAGACTAAACCCTTCAGGAAGTAGCATTGTTCATAGATTGTATTAATACAACCCCAAAAGCCCAGGCAACCAAAGGAAAAATAAACAAATGGGATTATATCAAAATAAAAAGCTTCTGCACAGAAAAACAAACAATTAACAGAATGAAAAGACAACCAACAGAATGGGAGAAAATGTTTGCAATATATACATCTGAGAAAGGATGGTGAGAGAGAGGAGTCTAGTTTTAATTTTCTACATGTGGATATCCAGTTTTCCCAGCACCATTTGTTGAAGAGGCTATCCTTTCCCCACTCAATATTCCTGGCAACTTTATTGAAAATCAGTTGGCTGTAAGTGTATAGGTTTATTTGGGGGCTCTCTCTTCTATTCCATTGGCCAATTTGTCTGTTTTTATGCCAGTACCATGATGTTTTGGTTACTATAGCTTTATAATATATTTTGAAGTCAGGAAGTGTGATGACTCCAGGTTTCTTGTTTTTGTTCAAGATTGCTTTACCTTCCATGGGTCTTTTATGGTTACATAAAAATTTTATTTTATTTTTCTATTTCTGTTAAGAATGTCATTGGTGTTTTGTTCTGGATTGAATTGAATATGTAGATTGCTTTGGGTAATATGGATATTTTGATGGTGTTAATTCTTCTAACTCATAAACATGGGATATCTTTCCATTTACTTGTGCTCTTTTCAATATATATTTTTAGAAATGTTTTATAGTTTTCACTGTAGAGGTCTTTTACCTCCTTGGTTATAATTACTCCTAGATTTTTCTTTTTCTTTTGGTGGGCTTAGCTGTTGTTTATGGGATTATATTCTTAATTTATTTTTTAGCTATTTAATTACTGGCATATAGGAAGGCTATAAAACATGTAACTGAAAACAACAAAATGTCAAAACGAGGAGGAGAATAATGCCAAAGCATAGAGTTGGCTTTGGTTTTTTATATTTCCTTAGATATCAAAGTTAAGTTGTTATTAGTCTAAAATAGTCTACTATAACTATAACATTTTTTTGTAAGCCTCAAGGTAACCATAACACAGAAACTTATGAGACATACTAAAAATAGTGAGAAATCAAAATACACTGCTAGAGAAAACCACTCAATAGCAAAAGAAGACAGTAAGATCAGAAAAAAAAGGAAGAAAGGACCAACAAAACAACCAGAAAAATGTAACAATATGGCAGTAATAAGTCCAGATATATCAGTAATAATAACTCTAAATGGAAATGAATTAAATGTCACAATTAAAAGACAGAGTGGTTCAGTGGATTATAAAACAAGAACCAAAAATATATTGCCTATAAGAAACTTACTTCAATTGTACAAACACATATTGTGTGATGTAAATGGAAACCAAAAAAGAGTAGGAGTAGCTATACTTATATCAGATAAAATAAACTTCAAGACAAGGAAACTTAAAAAGAAAATAAAAACAAATAAGGAAGGTCATTGTTTAATGGTAAAGGGATCAATATTAGGGTATAGCAATTCTAAATATACACACACACAACTCCATAAGACCCAGTTATATAAAGCAATTACTATTGGACTTTATGGGAGAAGTAGACTCCAACACAATAATAGTTGGGGACTTTATTTTTATTTTTTTATTTTTTTTATTTTTTTTTTCCTTTTTTTTTTTTTGTCTTTTTTCGTGTCTGGCAACGGATCGCAACCCTCAGTGTTGCGCCTGTACCGGACAGGGACCGGCAACAGGATCGCAACCCTTGGTGTTGCTCCCACACCTCGCTCAGCCAGTGAGCAGGAACCGGTCTGTATGTGGGATCCGAACCCTCGGCGGGAGTGCCTGCCGCACTTCCCAAGCGGCGCACTGTAGCAGTGCGCCACTGGGCCGGCCCTAGTTGGGGACTTTAACATTCCACAGATAGAAAATTAACTAGGAAACATCAGAATTAATCACTATACTAGGCCAATTAGATCTAATGTATATATATAGGACATATCATCCAACAGCTTCAGAATGCATTCTTTTCAGCAGCACCTGGAACATTCTCTATAACAGGCCATATGTTAGACCACAAAACTAGTCTCAACACGTTTTTTAAAATTCCATCATATCATTTACCTTGTCTGACCAAAATTGAATAAAACTAGAAATCAACAGTAAAAGGGAAACTAGAAACCATACACATACATGGAAATTAAACCATATGCTCCTAAACAATGAATGGTCAAAAAAGAAATTAAAAAGGAAATTAAAAAATTTCTGGAGACATATGAAAATAAAAACACAACATACCAGAACTTATGGGATACATGAAAAGCAGTTCTAACAGGGAAGTTTATGCAGTAATCACCTACATCATCAGAAAAAAAAAAAAAAGAAAGAAAGAAAGGAGAAAGACTTCAAATAAACGATCTAACATTACACCTCAAGGAACTAGAAAAATGAAAACAAACAAAACCCACAATCAGTAGAAGGAGAAAAACAAGAAAGATCACAGCAGAAATAAATGAATTAAAGAATATAAAAAATACAAAAGATCAGTTAAAAAAAGATTTGGGTTTTTTAAATAATAAAACTGATTAACCTTTAGATAGACTAACAAAGAATAAAAGAAAGAAGACTCAAATAGATAAAATCAGAAATGAAAAAGGAGGGCCGGCCCGGTGGCACACTGGAGAGTGTGCCGCTTGGGAGCGCGGCGGCGCTCCTGCCGATGGTTTGGATCCCATGTGGAGACCAGTTCCCGCTCACTGGCTGAGCGCAGTGCGGGCACGACACCAAGGGTTGCGATCCCGTTACCGGTCAGTAAAAAAGACAAAAAGGAAAAAAAAAAAGAAAAAGAAATGAAAAAGGAGATTTTACAACAGGTACCACATTAATACAAAGGATTATAAGATTCTACTATGAAGAACTATATGAGAAAAAACTGAAAAACCTAGAAGAAATGGATAAATTCCTGGACACATAAAACTTACAAGGATGAATCATAAAGAACTAGGAACTACTCGTCATTACAGACGAGTAACTAGTAATGACATTGAAGCAGTAATACAAATTATCCCAACAAAGAAAATCCCAGAATCAGTTGGCTTCACTGCTCAATTCTATCAAACATCTAAAGAAATAATATGAATTCTTCTCAAACACTTCCAAAAAATTAAAGAGGAGGGAATACTTTCAAACGCATCCTACAAGGCTAACATTAACCGATACTGAAACCATAGAAAGTTACATCAATAAATGAAAACTACAGACCAATATCCCTAAATGAACACAGATGCAAAGATCCTCAACAAAATATTAACAAACAAAATCCAACAAAACATTAAAAGGGTCTTTTACTATTACCAGGTGTTAGTATTTTGTTGAGGATCTTTGCATCTGTTTTCATTTGCAAGGATGGTTCAACATACAAAAATTAATAAATGTGATGCTTCACATCAACAGAATGAAGGATAAAAAGCCATATGATAATTTCAACAGTTGCAGAAAAAGCATTTCATAAAATTCAATACCCCTTAATGATAAAACACTGAGCAAATTAGGTATAAAAGGAATGTATGTCAACACAATAAAGGCCATATACAACAAATCCACAGCTAATATCATACTGAATGAGCAAAAATTGGAGACTTTACCTCTAAGATCTGGAACAAAACAAGTACGTCCGCTTTCCCCAATCTAATTCAACATAGTACTGGAATACAGAATACAGTACATAGCCAGTGTAATAGGGCAAGATAATGCAAGAAAGGGCATCTAAATCAGAAAGGAGGGAGTCAAACTATCTCTCTCTGAAGATGACATGATCCTATACATGGAATTCCCTGAAGACTCTACCAAAAAATTAGTAGAACTAATACATGAATTTTATATATTTTGAGGATACAAAATCAACACATAAAAAGTTCTATATAACTCTGATAACATAACCAATTGTAGGCAATATATAAAAGAAAAATTCAGATAAATCTCAATCATGAGCATAGGTGCAAATTTCACAAGCAAAATATTAGCATACCAAATTTATCAATTTATGAAAATGTTAACTTATCAAGACAAACTTTAGTATCTTCCAGGAATGCAAGGTCCATATAAGGATGTGTATCTATGGTTATAATTCACTACAACTTAATGGATGCAAACAGAGTATTTGATTAAAGTCAATCTTCATTAAAAGTATCCAAAGGGAAAAAAATTTATTACCATCATAAAGTAATTAATATCATGTACTAACCTACATCAAACATTTTACAAAAGTGTGAAATATTGAAATATGTATGTTTAAATATGAAAGAATCAAGGATTCCCATTATGACCAATTTTATTCAGCATCGTAGTAGAGATACTAGGAAAATCAAAAAGACCAGGAAAAACAGAAAGTACAATAATTAAGAAAAAAGAAATGAAATTGTCATTAGTCAGAGATGATAAAATATTCTTCAGAAAACCTAAAAGTATCTATAAGAATGTTAGAATTGAAATTACTTAGCATTTTAAGCTATAAACTATATATAGCAAAGCCAATTGCATTTCTAAAGAAATGGAGAGATCCACCATGCTTATCAATAGAAACATTCTAAATCACTCATAAAGATAATATTTCTCCATAAAATTATTTATAGATTCAATAACTTTTACTTAGAATCCCAATAAAGTTTGTAAGGCATAATTACCTTATTCCCACATTTATACGTAAGATCAAAGGACCAAAAATATTCAAGACAGTCCAGAAATAGAATCGGGCATGGGGAATTTATATAAGGTATATAGAGTTATTACAATTAAGATATGGTAATGACTCAGTGATAGACACATGGATAAATATGAAAGTAAACTGAGTCCAGAAACAAATACAGAAATATTTGAAAATCTAATGGTACTGAATTGCAGATCAGTGATGGTTGGGTAAGTAGTTAACATTACGAAAAAAATAAATAAATTAAAATGTGTATATCACAACATATAAAAGCATACAAAGAAGGAGAAGGAGAGGGATAGGGCAAGAGGGAGGAGGATATGGGGGGCAGAGAGAGAGAGAGAGAGAGAGAGAGAGAGAGAGAGAGAGAGAGAGAGAGAGAGATGGAAAAATGTCTTTTAAACTTGGAATTGGTGGCACAATGTTTTAGCCATGCAGTATAATAAAGCTTCATCAAAGTTGTTGGGGATTCCTCAAGACAAAGCTGACCTACAAAATAGTCTCATGTGTACCCAGAATTGGCCTGCCTTACTACCCCCACCATAGTCGGTCATTTGACAGGCATTAGAATGTGGTAAGTGTGGCCTTGACACAAATGAGATCAGTCTAATTGTGTGGCAGCTGAGGTACTTGGTCAAATATACTCCCCGTAGTTTAGAGGTCTGTGTTATGTACATCCTTTTGTCCTCCACACCAAACAAAGCAATCATTCAGAAGCAATAGTGGATCTGGTATGGAAAAAGAAAAGAGAATAGTGCTCCCCCTAAAAGCTTAAAAGATACTGGGAGAGTAGTATTCACTTAATTCACTACTCCAACTCATACAGAAGCTAGACTAATCCATGTGATGACAGTGGACTACTGCAAGCTCCAAAAAGTGTATTCCCAATTGCATCTGCTATCCTAAATGTGGTATCTTTGCCATAGCAAATTAACATATCTCAAGTATGTGGTTTGCAGCCATCATTCTTCTGAATGTTTTGTTCTATCCCTATAAAAAGGAACATTAGAATCAGTTTTAATTTACTCGGAATGGGCAAGAATATAAATTTATGTGAAATTTTTCACCCTCTGTAATTAGTCTAAGGGGAGCTGAGCCTTCTTTATATCCTATTTAACAGATTGATCCACTATATTGATGCCATCATTAATTGGACTGGATGTATAATAGACATGTATGTTGGAGTCTGTGGGACAATGTGTACATTCAAAAAGGTTGTAGATAAACTCTAAAACAAATCAGAGCTTGCTTTGGTCCTAAAATATTGGGGGATTGGGGGTTCTGCTACAGGTCAGAGATTCTTTCCAAATTAAGAAACACATTAGTATTAACCTATATGGGTCTATCACTCTTTTGGTTTTTTTAGGTCTAAGAGTGTTTCCTGTATGATAATAGTGTGTGACCTGAACACCCCTCTCTCAGCATTAGACAGATCTTTCAGGCAACAAATCAACAAAGAAACACAGGATTTAAACTACACCTTAGACCAATTGGACCTGGCAGACATCTACAGAACATGTCATCCAACAACTACAGAATATAAATTATTCTCATCAATATGTGGAACTGTCAAGAGCCATTGGGCAATAGGGAATGGCTTGGGAGCCTGAGGAGTGACACCCCTTGTTTTGTTAAGCCACAGGGGGATCGCACATGTGTGGCATGGCTCTGTGGAATTTCCTATTTGTTCACCTTTGGTTACTTGATAAGGCTTCCCAGAATTAGAAGGCCTCACTTTTTGGCTTAGTATGGCTTTGGGAAGTTCTGAGGGCCCTGGAGTTTCTCAAAGAACATGTTAATAATATATCAAAATTAATTGGTTTATTTAAAAGGCATTGTCAGTACCAGAGGTCTTTTTTATGCATGTTCCCAGTATGGGTTGGCTTGATTTAATTTTGTTATTGATCTTTCCTATTAGTGATGTATGCATTTACTCATTGTGGCTGTGGTCATGCTCTTGTATGTGTGGAATGAAGTTGTTATGTTGGAATTTTATCCACATCCCCCAGGGAGTCAGTGGGTCTGAGTGCAGTGGTGTTTACAATTAATAGATCACAACTAGTTACAGATTTCTTTGTTTTTTCCCCATTCCCATAGTTTCACTTGATTTACCAAGAACATGTTGTTTCCTTAGTAATAATAAGAATGATATAGTGTGCTTTGTTAGCTTGAGTAGGATCATTTAATTTTTCACTTTGTTCCTTGTACTGTTACCAGAGTCAATTAGCAAGGAAACAGAAAATTTTGTTATAGAGATAGATAGGTAAAATAGCTTATAGAGATAGAGAGGTAAAATAGGAGAGATACGTAAAAAGGTTTTGATCTTAACAGATTTTGTTTAGGTTAGTTTAAAGTGTAATTGTTTTTAATAGAGGTACAAAATATAATAGGGCATTATAGTTAAGTTTCATTAGAAAAAATCATGTTATAGACATTGTGATTTTGGTTAAAAATTAAAATAATTAATATAAAACATAAAACATTAAGTTGTTAAATATAAGTATAAGTAAGATTTTTTTTTTTTTTTCCGAAACCTCTCTCCCAACAATTTCCTTTCTGTTTACTTGTCATATCAACTTCAAGGAATTGTAATTGTTAAGTATAAGTAAGATTTAATAGAAGTTTAGAATATAAGTTTATGTGTAAGTTTAAATGGTTAGGATTTATGATTCAAACCAAAAGTCTGATGTCTTTAAGTCAAGCATGCTGCTATTGTATGGTTTCTTGGCCACAAGCCACAGGCTTTGGGGTGAACTCTTGATGCATGAGTAGGTGTTTTTGTCACAGTGTGAGTGCTTTAGAATATTTTGACCTTTCCTTTTCAATAGAAACAAAATAAAAATGTTTTGATTAAATGATAAATCACCATGTAAAAAATAAGTAAAAAATATAAATAAAGCAAGATTCATGTGGTTGTTGTCCACACTTGCACTAGACATTTGTGGTCCACCTTTCTCTTTTTTCCTCGCTGATGCCACACTACCTATTCAGGCCCAAGGAATCTTGCTGAGCTGGTCTCTGGCATGGCACATTCTCCAGGATTGACCACATACCAGGTCACAAATCAAATCTTAGCAAATTTAAAAAAAAAAATTGAAATCATCCCAAGTATCTTTTCAGACCAAAATGGATTAAAACTGGAAATCAGTAACAAGCAAAATTCTCTAAATTACTCAAGTTCATGGAAACTGAACAATAGACTCCTGAATGACCTATGGGTCCAAGAAGAAATTAAACGGGAAACCAAAAAATTTCTTGAATCTAAGAAAAATAAAGATACATCATACCAAAACCCGTGGGATACTGCAAAATTAGTGCTAAGAGGGAAGGTTATTGCAATAAATGCTTACATCAAAGGAATGGAAAGACTTCAAATAAATGGCCTGACACTATGCCCCAAAGAACTAAAATAACAACAATACAATCCCAAAGGTAGTAGACAGAAATAAATAACCAAAATCAGGGCAAAACTAAATGAAATAAAGACCCCCAAAATAATACAAAATATCAATGAAACAGAAAGTTGGCTTTTTGAGAAGATAAATAAAATAGACAAACAATTATCTAGGTTAATGAGAGAGAGAGCGAGTGAGAGAGAGAGAGAGAAAGAGAGACCCAAATAAGAAAAATCAGAAATGAAAAGGGAGACATTACATCTGATACCACAGAACTATGAAGAATCATTAGAGATTATTATAAATAACTGTACATCAACAAATATGAAAACCTGGAGGAAATGGATAAGTTTCTGGACACATACAAATTACCAAGACTGAACCAAGAAGAAATAGAGAACCTGAACAGACCAATAACAAGCAATGAGATCAAAGCAGTAATCAGAATTCTTTCAACAAAGAAAAACCCAGGACTGATGGCTTTACAGCTGAATTCTTTCAAACCTTTAAAGAAGAATTGATACTATTTCTCTTCAAACTTTTCCAAACAATTGAAACAAAAGTCATTCTCCCAAACTCATTCTATGAGGCCAGCATCACCCTGATACCAAAACCAGATAAAGATCCAAGAAAAGAAAACTACAGGCCAATATCTTTGATGAACAGATACAAAATTCCTCAACAAAATACTAGCAATCAGATAACTGTAGCACTTCAAAAAAAATTATACACCATTATCAAGCAGGATTCATCCCAGAGACTATAAACTAGTACAACCATTATGGAAAACAGTATGAAGGTTTCTCAGACAACTACACACAGAAGTACCATATGATCTGGCAATCCCATTTACTGGGTATACATCCAAAGGAATGGAAATCATGTTGAAGGGATCCCTGCACTCCCATGTTCATCTCAGTTCTATTTACAATAGTGAAAATATGGAACCAACCTAAGTGTCCATCAATGGACAACTGGATAAAGAAAATGTGGTATATATACACAATTAAATGCTACTCAGCCATAAAAAAGAATGAAATTCTGTGATTTGCAGCAACATGGATAAGTCTGGACAAAATTATGTTAAGTGAAATAAGCCACACAAAGAAACAGAAACACCACATGTTCTCACTCATAACTGTCTACTAGGAAGGAAGGGATGGAGAGAGGGAGGGAGGGAAGGAGGGGGGTATGAAGGAAAGGATGAAGGAAGGAAAGAAAGAAAGAAAAGACCACAACAATTAAGTTGAACTTTCAAAAGGAGAAGTCAGTCCTAAGGATACCAGAGATGGTGGGGAAGGGAGGGAAAGGGTTTGGGAAGTGATAGGTCAGCTAAAGGGCATAAAGAAATATCAAGATTTGTAAGAATGAATACACTAATAATAAATTTTAAAATTTAAATAAAAAAGAAACACATTACTACCTCTTGTAGTTCTCACCACTAGGAAGGAACCATAACACCAGATAGGCCTCTTCAGGATCTGGAAGCCCTATATTCCACATTTGGAGATATTGCTCCAACAAATATACTGCATTATACAAAATGCAGTCAGTTTTAAGTGGAGACTACAGCAAGGAAGCATTCTGTTAGAAGTCTAAGCTGCAGTTTATGGGACCCTGCTGCTTAGTCCACATGAATTAGTAGATTCTATGTTATTAGAGTTATTGGTGATGGAACAAGGCACACTGTGAAATTTACTGGGAATCCCCAAAGGATATTTATAACATAGAACCATCAGGTTTCTGGATCAAGACAGTGCAGTAGAAACCATTTGAAAAAGGCTCTTGAGGAGCTGCTTTGCCCTGGTAGGGACAGAAAACCTCATTATGAGATTTCTAGTGGTTACTGGGTATTTGGTTGTGATAATGCATTCATCTGTATAATTCTAGTTTGTGCTTTTTCTGTGTATGTGTTACCCTTTAAAAATTTTTTTTAAAAAATGCAAGCCACAATCTAGAAAAACTATACACAACATATTTTTTCAACAAAGTAATAATCTCTAGAAAAACTCCTATGCCTCAGTAAGAAAAGTACAATCACTAAACAAGAAATGAGACCAAACACAATAACAGGCATTTCACAGGTGAGAAATCATGAATACTAATAAATGTAAAATTATCCAATCCTTATTAATAATCAAAGAAGTTGGAATTAAAACTATAATGAGATACAATTTTACATAAACCAAATTGACAAAATTTTAAAATACAACACTGTGTTGCCAAATATATGGAGGATTCTCTAATGTTGCTTATTGGTCCAGTCAGTTTTGAAAATGATTGGAAATTGCTTAACAAATGTTAAAATTGTAATATTCTATGATGAAATGATCCCTCACCTGGATATTTTCACTAAAGAAAAGCTTGCACATTTGTACCCTGATATAAATGCAATAATATTCATTACAACACTATTTTAATTGAACAAATCCATATTTTCATTAATATGAGAATGGATAATATTTTTAATATGTTTATGATAAAATGCCACACAGCAGTGAAAATAAGTAATGGAAAGCTACATGCATCAATATGAATGAGTCTTTAATACAAATGCTTGAGTAAAAGACATCTAGTTAAGGTTAATGAATACACCATAACTCTCTTTACATAAATTTGAAAAACAGATAAAACTCAACGGAGTGCTGTTTATTGTCACATATATATGGAGTAGTTTTTTAAAAAGAAAAAGCTGAAAATATTAACACATATTCTGGATGGTACTTATATAAAGCCAGATGGGATTTTCAAGTAGTGTATCCAGGGCGACTTAGTTTGTGTTACCAAAAAGCAGATCCTATAACAAATACTCTTTTCAAGTTATTTATTGGGAGCGTCTCTCAGAGAAAAAAAAGAGTAAGAGAAGCCAAATAATAGAGAGGAAAATCACTAAAAAAGAATTGAGGTCTCAACTGGAGACTACCTTCAGGATGATTGCATAACAAAATTCTGAAACAAAAATTTTACCACATAACGAGGGTACTTCAAAAAGTCCATAAAAAATTAGAATTGAAGGATAATATCAATCTTTCCACGAGATTTTTGAAGTACCTTCCTTTTGGCCCCATCTTGAAGCAAATTGGCAGGCTTTTTGTTCTACCATGTCCATCATTGACCAAAGTCAGCCTCTTGTGTGGGTGTGCGGTATAGGCTCATGGGCTGAGACGTTTTTTTCTGGATCAGTCAGAAAAGGGAATACATGTGAATTTTTGTCAACCAATGCTCACAGAGGATGAGGAAGGGGTGCAACACCCAGTAAAGAGGATCTTGATGGACGCCAGTCGCATCCACTAAAGTTCACCCCTTGCTCCACTCAGAGCCAATTATTTCTCAAAATAATTTTATTCTATCCAGACACATCTCCAGGATGCTGGTTGGTCATACTTAATGGAAAAATTTTCAGATGAGGGCTATTAAGAGAAACCGTAGCACTCAGTGCTTCTAGGTATTTGCCCCAAAGCCATAATGGATGATTATTATCTCTCTCCTCCACCACCCACTTGAGATTTTCCTTCTCTTTTCTGCTAGTATTTCTTCTGGTCTAGATTAGTTGCCTGGTAGTTTGACTGATACCCTCAATATTTATCAGGCCATGGTTGCTGTTTCTTGCTCATTTACAGATAAAATTTGGGATGGGAGAAACAAAAGATAGATTACTTGACTGTTAAAATAATCTTTGCTGCCCCATTTTTGTAGCAGCAGCCCTATCTCCTCATAATGCTCAAGGACATTAACCATTGTCAGTATAGTAATTCTTTTCTGTGTTTGCTGATCTCTTAGCACCAGGATCCCAAAGTGGCCTGATGGCAGCTATAGATTTAAGCTTAGTGGAATTCTTACTGTGTATCTGGCCTAAGGGTCATCATTATGGAAACCAAGATCTGTAAAAACATAGGGTATCAGGGTCAAGGAAAGCACAAATTTTCCAAGTGGATTACTCAGAATGTTTAATGCTTAAGCGTGGGTCCATCCCTACTTTCACTCTCTGGTCCTTGGATCAAAGTTGTCGAACTGTTGGGAATATAGTACCATATTATGACCATTATATACTGCATCCTGAAGGATAGTGCCCTGTCCTAACCAGGTATTACCTTCAAACTGACAATTCATCTGTATAATCCAGAGGTTTTTTTCTGATGCACTATTAAGATGGTATCTTCTACATGGTGTTGTATGTGTATGATTAGTGTATAGCAAAGTTATATGCTCACCATCATGCTTCCTTTGCTATAAAGTGAATCTCTTGGTCTATGGTGATGTGATATAGGATGTCATGCTAGTAACTCTTTGATATCTGTGTTTTCAGATAGACTAATAGCTGCAGCAAAATAGAAAATGAAGAAGTGTGGTATGTTTCTTACTTTTAATGGTGTGTGGAATTTGCACAAACCCTCTTGTTTGTGCAATCTTCTATGTTCCAGATTGGGTCATATAACTACATAAGCTTTCAAAGGAGAGTAATATTTGACTTCAAACAGGAAATCAAATCTATTTCCAAAATATATGTCAACCTTGGTCAGGATGAAATGTCGCCCTTTTTCAGAGTGGGCAGAACCCTACGTAATCAACTGATGGTCAAGAGGATGGCTGATCTCCTTAAAAGACAATGCCATACTGGCGGCTCCACATTAGTTTCTATTACTGTCAGAATCTGGCTTTTACTCACTGGGAGAGAATACTTAGTGGAAGGTGCTTAAGTCAACAGTCTTGACTCCTGATTGAGTCGTCAATTTGAAGTCACATTTTATAAACACTTCAGATTACAGTACAAATTCATTGACATTTTTCAATATACAAAGCCCCCAAAATATGAGAGAGTTAGTCAATATAGATTATAGGCAGTGGGCTGAGAGGGTATTGTTAAAAGAGTTGTGTTTATTTCCATATTGGCTTAAAAAATTCAAATGAAGTTGATTTCATATTTTTAGAACTTAAATTAGTAAGAATCAGTCAATATGTAACAGCATTTTATAATTTTCTCAATATTTTCCTCTATAGCATGAGTTCACAGACTACCAACACAGTCCAGCTCCCTGTTTTTCGTAAATATTGTTTTATAGAAACACAGCCTTGCCTATTAGTTATGTATTGTCTTTGGTTGCTTTAGCACTAAAACAGCAGAGTTTAGCAGTTGCAACAAAGACTGTATTCTCCAAAAACCTAAAATATTTACTACATGTTTTTTAGGAAATATTTCACTAACCCTTGCTCTAGAGCTACAGACTTGGTTGGCACCCAGTGTGTCTTTAAAGAATTTCCACAGAAAACAGTTTAACCGAATGCTTTGTCACAGCATAACAAGCATCACCAAATTTCCAACATGTCACATTGTGTTCTCTTCATTTGAAAATGTTCATTAACGTTACCATTTTGTGCTTTGTTACAGCAAAACTCACTTCTACATATCAAATTTTATACTAGTTATGTTACAAGTTTGGTAACTAAAAGAGCTTTAAACAATGACATAAAGGACATAAAAGTATATTTCTCTATCACTTAAAGTAATATTGGTGTCTAAGTTTGTTATATAGATAAACTATGTGCAGGAACCAGATTTCTTCTATCTTGCTGCTCTGACAATATCAAAATCCGACTTTCTTCCCATGGGTCATAATGATTTGTCCACTCCCAGCCATCACATCCACATCTGCTATGGGTTAAATGTGTCCCTCAGAAGTTCATGTGTTGGAAACTTGATCCCCAATATAACAGTCTTGAGAAGATGGGAAATCTGGGCCAGCCGTGTGGCTCTGGTAGTGCCGAGGCCGTGGGTTTGAATCCTTTATAGGGATGGCCAGTACGCTTACTGGCTGAGTGTGGTGTGGATGACACCATGTGGAGGGTTACGACTCCCTTACCAGTCAGAAAAAAAAAAAAAAAAAGAGAGATGGGAAATCCGATTATTGTATTTGAAAGGTGGGACCTTTAAGAGGTTATTGGGTCATGAGGACTATCCTGTCATGTATGGATGAATACATTCATGGGGTAGTAGTTTAATGGTTTAGCAGGTTGTTACAGGAAGAGCACTCATGGCTTTATAAGCAGAGCAAGTGGACAAGTTAGTCCCCTGAGCTGGGTGGTTATTGTATTTGAAAGGTGGGACCTTTAAGAGGTTATTGGGTCATGAGGACTATCCTGTCATGTATGGATGAATACATTCATGGGGTAGTAGTTTAATGGTTTAGCAGGTTGTTACAGGAAGAGCACTCATGGCTTTATAAGCAGAGCAAGTGGACAAGTTAATGTTCATGCCTTCCTTGCCATGTGATTGCATGCATCACCCCAGGACTCTGTACAGATCCCCCACCAAGAAGAAGGTCTTCACCAGATGAACCATCCTGGACCTTGGACTTCCCAGCCCCCAAAACTGTAGAAATAAATTTTATTTCTTTACAAATTACCCAGTTTCAGGTATTCTGTTATGAGCATCATAAAATGGACTAATATGTTATCTAAGACAGTGGAAAATGGGGGGAGGGGGTGACAGTGTGGTATGTTTCTTACTTTTAATGGTACGTGGAATTTGCATTGTTGTTCATATTCCATTTTCCAGATTAGGTCACATGATTATATAAACCTTCAAATGAGAGTAAAAAATGAAATATTTATTCTGGGTAATCATGTGCCAGCTAAAATTCTATTACTTTGAAATAAGGAAAAGGGGACAATTAGCTGTATAATCCACAAATGCAGTGGTTTACAATATATGTTTTGGAGTAAAAAGAACTTAGAAAGAATCTTAGATTAGATCTGTGACCTTTGGTGTGCTATTTTGGCACTCTTTTCCCATCTGTAAAATGAGTGTCATAGTAGTAATTTCTCCTGGATTTTTCATGAGTGAGATGAAATTGTGCAATTAAATTGTATAATATAGTTACTGGCCTATAATAAGTGTTAAATAAATGTTAGCCAAATATGTTTAATGATATAAAATAAAGATGACACAATAACAAAAAAATAAGGTATTTAAACATGCAAATGTATACAGAATCAATAGAACAATATAAAAGACACCATTACCAAGTGGTTTACTCAAGAGAATGTTAAGGAACATTGCATGGTTGGAGATTGGGAAAAATAATATTTATATCTCTTTTTGCCCTTATATGCTTCATCAATATTTTTAACATGTGCAATTATTACTTGTTAAAGGGCCAGCCCGGTGGCGCACTGCGCTAGTGCGCCGCTTGGGAAGTGCGGCTGTGCTCCCGCCGAGGGTTAGGATCCCACATACAGACCGGTTCCCGCTCACTGGCTGAGCGAGGCGCGGGGGCAACACCTTGGCCTGT